>NW_008648990.1:490845-505627 GCF_000247585.1 Phytophthora nicotianae INRA-310 | reverse complement strand
CCCCCCCTTGGCCAAAAGAACGCTACACGTATTCAAGACGTAGCGACTTGAATGTTTCTCCCATTCGATATCTCAAGGATTCTGTCGCAGTGCAAGTGGAGTGGAGGGGACAATGCTTTGGTGCTTTCTAAGTTTGAGCTGACCTGTTTGTCCTTCTTGTCTGGTTGGTTGTTATTAATACATTATGTCAACCATATCAACGTGGATGTCGTCAGCGATGGCGAATCGCGTAACATTCGTCTTCAATGTTTGCAAAAGAGCTTTGCATGTGCAGTTTGTACTCTGATCTGCTTCTACCGAAGAAAGATGGTTGCTACTGTAGAGTTGCGCATATTCAGTGCCATAAACGGTAATGCGTTAATATCAAAATGCAAAATATACACCCTCCATTGTGTGTTGCTAAGGCAAAACAGTACCTAGATACTTCGAGGGCTGTACATGTATATGACCGACCAATTTCATAGACACTCCGAGTACTTGGTACGAACAGTCAACATTCACGGAATTACCAGAGACAGCACTACATGAAGCTTCAAGCAAAGCAACACACACTTGCAACGTTCTTGTCGAAAACAATGTCCCGCGTTCCTTCCTGGACAAGCGTCTAGCCGCGGATGCGACGGCGAGAGCACTTCGCTCCCGTTATTGAGGCTTCGCCGGCAGTGCTGCCCTCAGCTACACTTGGAGTCGCGGCTGGAGTCGGGGTTTTGGCTGGAGCGGGTGTAACTTCAACTTCCTCTGTACTCGGAGTCACGACAGGAGAAGGAGTTCTAGCAGGAGCGGGTGTGGCCTCAACTTCAGGGGTATCGTCAGTGGACTCCTGCTCGTTGCTTGATGCCGTTGGCGCTGCGTTCGAAGATGGAGAAGTCGTGTCGGAAGTTGTTTGTGACGTCGTCGGGCTCGAGTCCGCGCCTCCAGTCCCACCGTTGATGTTGACGCAGTTAACTACAAGGACATGGGACAAACGCAAGTTAGTTTCAGCTACATGCATCACATCGGACAACGTGATCGCGGCACAACTTACTGTAAACCTGCCACGTTGCGCCGTGCATGCCGATCCAGAAGAAGGTCAGACGTTTGGCGTCCGTACACACCGACTTGTCGATCGGGATAGGAGCTGCGCCTTTGCCAGAGGCAGGAGTGTACGTCTTCATACAGTTCATATCTTGCTGGGCGCGGTTGTCGTCGCACCAGACTTCGCACGGGCCCGGGTGCACGAGACCCTCGTCCTGCGTAATGTCATCGTTCCTGCCCCAGTATACAGTATCATTGAGCGCGCCATAGCTGGTCTTTTCCGGCGACGAGAACCCGCAGGTGGCCGTGGCGTCGTCCGACACGAGCACCTGCTTATCCTCGATCATTGTCCTGATGCTCTTGTACTTGGACTTCTCGAAATGTTCCACGAAGGACTTGATGTTGATTGTCGGGTCTGTATTGAACGTCCCACCGGGGAACAGTTTGTAGCTGTCAATGGTCGACGAGTACTGCGTCTTATCAATGTTAACGCTGATGAACTTGGCTAGCGGTTGCACCAGATATCCGTGGCCAGACACTAGCTGAGACCCAAACGCTGCGAACACCAAAAGCGTGGTCGAAACAGTGGACGACAGCTTCATTTTTTCTCCTTCGCCTTGAGCAGACCAGAGCCAATTAATCAATGCCAACGTCTGGTTTCGTCGGAGACCGTCGATCACGTACGTGAACGAGCTCCAGATCAGATGATCAGGTTGGCTTCAACACTCTCGCTTATCGACGATCTTTGTCGGGTGTCTACCTTTACAGCACCACGTTTGCCTTTACATTTGAAAGGCATAGCTCGCTCCGTGACACCAGCTGTAGCAAATCATAGGAACTACAGGAAGATGCATGAAAATAGCGGATCTGACGGAACTTACGCGATTTTTTTTAATGACGGTAAAAACAACTCCACCGAAACGAAAGCTTAAGACATTATCTTGTGACGCTACGATGATGTATACGCCTCCTACATGTAGATAGTCCAGGTGTAGGAGGTGCCTACGTGTACGTGAAACGCAGCATTTTACTACAAAAACATGACGAATAACTGGACAGGATATCTGTCCGAACGTGACGGCAGCTCAGCGACGGAAGCCGAAGCTGGTGCCCCAACCGGCGTTGTTGCGCCAGCCGCCACTAGTCGCGCCTTGGTTCGGTGAGACCGTGCCGGTCGTTGTTTGGGCGTCGCTGTTACCAGTGGTAGGCCATTGACCCTCCGACGTGCCAGTCTTGGAGCTGGTTGTCGATGTCGTCGACCAGCCTCCGTTGGTAGTGGAACCCGTCCACTGGTTTGACGTGCTGGAACTGCCAGTCGTCGGCGTTGAGCTAGCAGATGGCGCAGTGGTTGTAGTTGAGCTTGTAGTCGAGGTAGTCGAGGTTGACGGAGATGTCGTTGCGGTCGAAGTGGTAGCGTCTGTCGGCGTTGGAGCGGAAGCTGGCGTCGACGTTGTGGCCGTCGAGGCGGAGCTGGTTGTAGACACATCAGCCGTCGTACTTGGCGTCGAGGAAGTCGAACTCGTACTATTTGAAGTCGCGGTGCTAGTTGTTCCCGTGCTCGAGCTTGACACGGCGTACTTGGACGTCGCACCTGTCGAGGTTGTACTCTCGAGCGGCGCGCAGTTGATGTACACTTGCCAGGTGGACGAATGGAGAGCCAACCAGTAGAATGTCAGCGTACTGGTGCCCAGACAGGCATCACGGTCGTACGGCAGCTCAGCGGGGGTGGAGGTGTAATGGGCGGCACAGTCATCGTCTTGGAATGCGCGAACGTCGTCACACCAAACCTCACATGGACCTTCGTGAGAAGAAGTAAAGCCTTCAGAGGACGAGTGCGACCACTCCACGTAAGTCTCCGGTAGCGGTTGCGCCGTCTCATCGGGGTCACACGACCCGCACGTCAAGGTAGCGTCCGTGACGGTAATCGTGGCCAATGCGTTGATCAGCTCTTTCAACGACGTGTACGAGCTGACTTCGAAGGCAGTCGTAAAGGCGGCCGTGTTGTCTGCGGGTGAGCCTGAGAAAGTGCCGCTGAATCCCGACGCTGACGATTCGATGGTGGCGATGAACTGCGTGTTGTCTGTGGACGACGATAGGAAGGTCACGGCCGGATCGGTCAGGTAGCCGTGGCCGTTTGCCGTAGAGAAAAGCATCGTAGCCGCTGCCGCTAGCACCGACGTGATTAGAATCATGGCAGACTTGGTTTCGGATTTCGTCTTGCCGGTGAATTGGAAAATGAGACTAGAGAACGAAAGTCCACGCCGTCGCCAAAAAAAAAGGTGAGTTAGATGCCTCGGATTCTAGCGGGATCAGTGGATTCGGGGATGTCTATTGAGTACGTTTGTTGAAGCGACTAGTTCGAAAAGAGGGAGCCTGGTTGGAAGATCACTACATCTATCAGCCGAAGATGCAGTGAGATATCGCTACGCTTTTGCATGCAAAGGATCTGACAGGGGGGTTAGCTGGCGTGAGGATATTCATGACCGGAAGAAACTAGTGAAACGGAGATAAAAGGATGAGGAAAGCACAGCCGCTGTTTTCACCTCTTACAGACGCATTTCAAACGCGCGTGAGGAAACGGGGAGGGGGACGGATTGAACACGATATGTATTCTCGAAAAGCTGTCAACTGTTTTCTCACTTATGACACAGCAAACACTAGCGCACACAAACTATCTCTCGCCCATTGTTTCTCGGATATACTACTGACGACGACGACGAACCGAGCACTTGTCCGAAGCAGACGTGGTGCTAGGCGCCGTGGTAACCTCCGGGGCGTCGGTAGACGTAGGCGCGGTGGCTTCACTCGAAGCGTCCATCGTTGATGCAGCAGTGTCGCCGCTTGCATCCGTAGCAGTCGAGGCATCCGTCGTTGCAGAAGCATCGGTGCTGTCAGCAGTGTAGCTGGCCTCACCAGCGATCTTAGAGCCATCCGTAGTTGCGGTGGAAGGAGAAGAGGTAGTAGTAGTAGGGGTAGAAGTAGAAGTAGAGGCGGTGGGAGCGTTCGAAGCCGACGACGAAGACGACGTGGTGGTGGTCGACGTCGAGGTGGACGTCGTGGAGGAGCTACCGGCGCCGCTGCCTGGGATTGTGATGTCAGCGCACGTCGGGTACGTCTGGTTGGCGATGTCCGAGTGCCAATAGAACTGCAGTGCACAGTCTCCGGCGTTCTCGCAGCCCGTCACATTTGTGGGGATGGTGGCCGTGACCGTGAAGGTACCGGCGGAGTTGGCGAAGTCGCTGAAGTACTCGATCTGCGTGTCGCGGTTGTACGTGATCTTGCCGTTCGCGTCGGTACTGGGCTTGACGATACTCAGCTCCATGTATCCCGGGTGCGGCGCCTGAATATAGTACTTAACGTCAAACTCCTTGCCGGCTTCGATCTCCGTCACGTTGTTCTCGGACTCGTACACTAAGCCTCTGCAGCCGTTGTACATGTTGAAGGTGGCGGCCGCCGGTTGGTCAGCCTGACCGCGTTGGCTCAGGTTTTCGATGGGGGCCCATTGAAGCTCATCGTCGCCGGCACCCTTAAGACCGTACAGGCAGTCCTCCCGATATTTGGTCGTGATCGGGCGGTAGGACGGCACTAGCATTTGACCGTGGGCATCGACAGTGTCGGCCAGCATCAAGGCCGTACCGGCCAATGTGCAGAAGACGGCAGGCTTCATGTTTATCGTGGCGAGGAAATTCCAAAATGGAGGGTGGTTAGCGACCACGATAGCAGTAAAAAGCAAAAGCGACCAGCAGACCGCATGACCGGTATGATCACTTTGACGTGCAGAGTTAGCTTCTGTTTGAGCAGATGGTATCAAATGAGAGTTCAGATTATATGAAGTTTAGTAAGTCAGCCTCATTCTATCGGAAGTTGAAAACGCCCGGCACAGCACGTCGCTGTGAGGATCCAAGGATAAAGCCGCACAAATAGAGAGAGGTTGTTGTTGTCTCTCATGCAGCGAGTCGCGCTGAAGGTTGCAAGCAACTAGAGTCTCGCACACTTCAGTTGTAGCAGACTTGTTGTGCTGTCAGTGCTTCGTGGGACTTCGTTTGCCTTTGCTATCCCAGCTGCAGACCAGCAACGTTTCTCTGCCTGACATCCCGTTGACACGGACACCACCGTCGAGACGCGAGTAGAGAGCAAGTTGTACATGTACATGTGTGATGGCACTCTCAAACGAGCATCGAAGCCATCAGCCGGATTCAAATCGTAATTGCTGCGTGCGATTGCATCATCAATTGACTTATCAAGTGCCGCCAAACGAACGATGCTGTGTCATGAATTTGTACGGGGTTCCTACTACAACACTGAGAAACCGAGGCGCTTATCGGTGATCCATTTAAGTGGATGAGTGTGGTCTGCATACAGCAAATTTATATCGACTAATCAGATCGTAAAGTGTAGCCATCTATCGCTTCAACATGTGCATATTACTCGAACATAGTAAACAGAAAAACAATCAGCTCCTAGTAGCACCTACTACTCAACCAAGCAGCTTCCGAAGGCGTCGCTGGCGGCGTATGCATTTCTCCGGAGTTGTGGAAGGCGCTGAAGCCTCTTCCGATGCAGTATTGCTCACAAGTGGAGTTGCTGTTGGAGCGGCAGTAGAAGGTGATGAAGTACTTGTTATAGTCGTTGGAGAAGCTGTAGTTGCCATTGGCGGCGGTGTCGCGGTACTTGGCGCCGTTGTAGTTAGTCCGTTCGCACCGCCGCTTCCAGTCACCACAATTTCGGCGCATGTCGGGTACGTCTGACTCGCCAGGTCCGAATGCCAGTAAAACTGCAGTGCGCAGTCTCCCGGCGACCCGCATCCCGTCACGCTTGTTGGGATCCTGGTCGTCGTGCTAGTCTTGTCATTCGAGTTCACAGCGAACGGGTCGATAGTTAGCAGCTCGGCCACAGACTCGTACGTGATGGTGCCGCTAATGTCGGTGGACGGTTTGACGATGCTGAGCACCATGGTACCAGGGTGCGGTGCCTGGATGACCCATTCAACGTCGAAGGGTGTGCCAGCTTCGAGTTCGGTGACGGTATTGCTGGCCTCGTAGACGGTTCCTCTACATCCGTTCATGATGTTGAACGTGGCCGCTGCCGGTCGGTCCGACTGTGCTCTGCTGCTGAGAAGCTCGACCGGTGCGTACTGGAGCTCTTGGTCTCCGGCACTGCTGAGTGCTCCGGAGTCGGCTCGGTACTTTTGAGAGATGGGTCGCGGTGTGGGTTTGGTCATTTGTCCGTGCGCGGTGACCGTGGTCGGCGCAGCTAGGAGCAGCAAGGCTCCGATGGTTGTTAGGAAAGATGAGCAGGATGGAATCTTCATAGCTAACGCCTCGAACACTTCTAGTTCGATGCTGAAGGCGAGTTGAAATGTGCGACGGTTGGGTTGCAACTTGGTTTGGTGATCAAGTCCAGCCGTACATGCGATGTGCCGGGGACCATTGATAACGTCGGGTATCCAGACTCCTACTCCCGCCATTAAAGCCACTAGCCATAGCTTTAGAACATCATAGTGTTCGAACTGACCAGTGCCGCGCGTGAATGAGCAGCTGAAACTGAACACAGCGTCGCTCAGTGTTCTGTCCGAACGGAGTCGTTACGGACCGAGCAAGCTTAATCCCATCGAAACTGTCCAAGGAACTCGCGTCGCCTTCTTCAAATCCACCTGGAGTATCCGTCAGCGGTGCGTTTGCTCAAGTCAAGAGGCAAGTCACCTTGGAAAAGCGGTTATGTGGCCTTGCCGTTTTCGAGCCACCGATGCGGCACATTCCGTTCAGAATGGAAGCTCGAGTTGAGTGGAAATGAAGAATGGTACGATTAAAATGTATTCACTTGCAGCCGGAGTCGCCTTCAGCGGTAGAGCCATCCGGTATGATCGGTCAAGTTACACAATAGGTTTCATTTTGAATAGACGTAGCGTCTTGCCAGTCAAATCAGAAATGTTCCAACAATTTCAATGGTCGGTCGGCCTGCTGCCGCTAAAACGGAGGCGTCTGCTGTTGATGAAGAGCCATGCGTATGGAAGACTAAACTGACACAACACCATCGTGCGTCCTGATGTTTGACCGTTGCAGTGCTTGTTGCCACCTAGGGCCATTCAAGCGTTGACTTGGTCAAAGTCTCCGGTCGACTCTCACAACGTAATTTGCTCCATCGAGTTCACAAGTCAAAGTATTTTATCCCAATCATGGTGAACACTAAGATCCACTGCACCGCGTTAGTTGGAGCTGCTACTCTATTTCTCAGCGGTGTGAATGCTCACGGGTATCTCGGCCAGCCTGCAGTGGCCTTCCCGAACGACGTTGACAAGACTCAATTCATCGCTACGATCGAGGCCAGCGCTTCAGGATTGTCAGGATCGTTCAGCGGGTCACCCACGGCAAACACAGAAGCCTTCTGGACGGCCTTCAAGTCGAGCAAATTCACGTCGATCAAGGAATTCGTGACGGATTTGGGCCAGGTCGTGGCCATTGGCGCCAATCTTCAGTGTGGCCTCACCAATCCTGACGAAACAGCACAGCCTCTTCCGGACGAGATCGAATGGACTCACTCGGACACTGAAGGGTTTACTTCCTCCCATGAAGGTCCGTGCGAGGCCTGGTGTGACGGCACCCAAGTGTTCCAAGACACAAACTGTGCCGCACACTTCACCACCGCCCCGGCAAAAATGCCTTACGACAAGGCTGGATGCTCTGGTGCGAACCGGTTGACGTTCTACTGGCTTGCTCTGCACTCGTCTACATGGCAAGTCTACGTTAACTGTGCCGCGCTCGAAGGTGGTAGCGGCTCGAACACTCCTTCTGAGTCAAACACCACCACCAGCGGATCGACGGGGCAGTCGAGCACTCCGACAGTCACCACTGCGACGCCAACAACTAGCACTGCTACTCCTACGGCGACTACATCTGCCCCAACAGCGTCTGGTAGTGTTGGCAATGAAGCAGAAGAAGACTGCGACTCTCTCGATGTTGCTGGGAGTGACGAGGAGGATGGTGGATCTCTTGATGTGGCTGGCAGTGACGGCGGCGAGGTCGGTGGTGACGCAGAAACGATTGAAGAAGACTGCGGCTCACTGGATGTTGCTGGCACTAAGGACGAGGACTGTGGATCTCTCGATGCTGCCGGTAGTGAGGCGGAAGAGGCCACCACCGTCTCGGAATCGTCGCTGAACTTTGACAACGTCGGTGGTAATTACATCAGCGGCAAGGTTCAACCGCAGAAGCAGAACTAGAGCGTGAACGACGCGAAACATTATCTGTCCATCTGTATGTACTAAGTCGTTGTGTCATGTATAAGTATGTGTTTTTTGATATGCAAGTCGAAGCCCTGGATAAAATCTGACATGTTAGTTTACTTACAAGTAGTTTTTATCTAGATTTCCATAATCCAACATTTTTTTAAATTTATAAAGTTATTTTTTTCTAGATTTCGGTAATCCAACAATTCCATATATTTGGATTACGAAAGAAAATCTAGATAAAATCCCAATAAATGACGGATAGATTACCGGCGGGGTGGAACTTACGTTAAAAGATTTACCATCATTATTTATGAAAACTCTCGCCTTGACTTGTTCCAGGAGCTTCATCTCCTAATTCTAGTGCCTGGAGGCGGTGATTTGAGTGGACAAACAACGACGCCACCTTTCACAACTACTCCAAACTAGAACAGCATCAACAGCATCAACAGCAAGTACTTCTACACCTTCTATTAGTACAGCAGGTTCAGTCGTAGGCCTGTGATTAGGAGGATACTTCAGTATGACAGATATCCCTAGCGATTCTCTAGTAGAGAAGTTCAAGCCGGTACCACGCCTTATAGGTGATGAGGTGCCCATGCTGAAGTGACCAGATAACTACACTTCCCGGCTCGTATTGGTCGTGGCCCTATACCAATCGGTTACAATCAACAAAAGAAGAATGTGGATCGCGGTCCAGTGTCATCGGCCCAGCGATCGGTGATGAAGGTTAGCATTGATGGTGTTGATGAGGACGTGACCTCTTGCGGTCACGTCCTCATCAAGGTACTGTTTCATCTTTAAAGTGCACTGCTCTCCAATGTGCACATGCAATATCCAGATGGTGACTTGACTCCACCACGTTGGAGATGCATTAGATGCATGACCTTGGCTTGCAAGCCAAGGACGTCATGTAAGGGCCAACAGCTGGGTAGTTAATCAATCCTCCGAATTCGACATCAAGGGTACTTATTCGGTACATTGCAACGGGGGCACAGACGCTCTTTTGGTGGTTGACAGCATTTCCTGGAACAGTTCGCGTTCTGTCGTCCTGTCGCCCTTGCACTGGTATCGCTGAAAACTTGTTAGCGATAGCGAGCCACTATCGGACTCCGAGACAGCGTCGACCAAAAGGTCAAAACACAGAAAACAATCGGGTTGACTAGGCAAGCACTCACTGCCCTGGTACATGTGCATTCAAGGCAACGATAGGGATCCTGCTGCCAGTGGCAATCAATCTGGGATCATGGCAAACTGCCATGATCCCAGATTGATTGTCGAATGCAAGCAGTTGAACTTGAATAGTTCCTGTAAACGTAGGGCACTTTTGCGATGGTATCTTGTTCCCAAGCACCACCTGGTTTCGACGACTTCAGTCGTAGTGCAGGCTTCGAGTGCGCTTCCTATCATCTGCAAACAGGGCACACAGCTCAAGAGGACATGCACTGTCACCTCGCCCCAGATCAGAAATCCCAAGCTCTGTCTCTCGATCCGTGCCATCCTCCAGTCGATTCGCTAGCTCGTTTCAGTCGCTCAAAAGACCCACGCCCTGTTCCGAGAATGCACACGGTATCACATAGTACCTCTTTGGCCGGAGCAACCACTCGTTGCTCTGTTGACAACGACGACCACTCCGTCTGGTAAAAGGCGTGCGGTACCTGTAGTACAGGTCCTGTACGCATCAAGATGTATACATGCATTTGTATAATATGTCCACATGTATTGCATGCAAAGACACATGAGGTACATCGCGTTGGTCTGCCACGCAAGACCAGCCGGCGATCTCTCATCCACCTTCTCTGGGCGAGATCCCTCTGTCGTGTAGAGACAGTGTTTCATGCACTTGTATTTTCCACGGTTTACTAACACGATGGGCGCTCGTAAACAAGTTTATGATAATTGAATCCCTGTAAACCTTTATCTCTCTCCCAACAGAACCTGTATAAGATGATGCCGTCCCACTTATTAGGATTTGCGTGTTTTTTGTAAAGTCCTTTGATAATACTGTCTAACTTGAACCTTGATACAATGTGATGATAGACAAAACAAACAAATGAGCTCACAGTAACCGCCTTAAGATGATCAACTTGCTTTAACTTTTCAAAAGATATTCTACGGGCAGTATTAACCAAGGGAGGTTAATCTGTATCGAATCAAAATGCTCGGTTTCATCTGGTCTGCTACCAAAACATCTATCAGGCTCTGAATCCATGCGCTCTTATCTGGCATCAACGCTAAGTTCTTGGTCTCCAGCTGTGCAGCATCAACTCATCACCACGCTGGACCTATCTTTACATTACCGTCCACATGGCGAATACGACTGTAAATATCAATTTGCACCGAAAAAACATTTTGTAGATTATAAAAGCACCAACTCGTGAAAATGCTCTGTCCGAATGCCACCACTATGGTCATCAGCCTCTGCAGAGGCACGAAGGCACACTACTGTAGTCAAAGCAGTCACGCATAGACAGTTTTGCTGTTCGCGCGTGGCTGTGCAATGGATGCACTAGAGTTGTGGTGGTCAATCTATGGCAGTTGCCTTTCACCTCTCAATCCGCAAACAGTTAATCGCTGAAATACACGTACAGATTTCGAGGATTTATTCCACGTACTAACCACTGATACTATATCAGTATGCGTGGGGTCAGCTCGGAGACATCCACCACGAAAAGCTATGCTAAGAGAACGCGTCTCCAACGACAAGCAATGCTGAATGTACAGTACATGTACTGGTATCACTGGAGGATCCCGTGGCGCACTCTAACACTTCGGCTCCGACCACTATGTACTACGGCGCCGTCGTCGGAAATTAGCCAGCGTGCACGTGCCGTATTATACGGCCCATACATACACGAGTAACATACACCTCCACTATTAACTTGTCAACATAGAGTACGAACAAATTGTTCCTGCTTTGTTTTGTTCAATAAAACGTCGTTTTAGTCACGTGAATCGTGTTTGCTACGTTTTGTAGTTTTTATCGAGTCCTCGACTCCGAGAAAGCAGGATTGTACCGGCCAATTAGGTACAAATTCTCAATCCACCAGAGTTTAGACACGCCAGGTTTCATCAACTTTTCGTAATACGATCAGATGCTGCTTGCCAACGTGTCGTTAATTCCGTTTTATGTATGATTTGTTGGACATGCGTTTGATGGCAGGTGCTGAGAGCACAGAGTCCTCAAATCCGTAGGGAGCGATTCCATGTGGATTCGAGACAAGAGTCCAGCAAAGGTGACACCCAGAGCAGATCCCGTGATTGACACGACCTTGCTGATTGTGTGCGAGTAAGGAGTGACTCGTTCTTAACGCTTACTATTGGATTCCACTTCTCTTAATCTGGATGTGCAAGGAAGCCCTACGCCGCTGAATACACTGGCACGGACGGACAGCAAGAGCTTTAAACTGATCAGAAATCTCTCACTTTTCATTTTGCTCGCTTCCGGTTAACCGACTGAACAGATTCAGACAGCAAACAGGTTCTCGAAAAATGGTTCTCGGAAAAGCTTCGTTCACAGCTATCGCGGCTTCGGCCATGCTCGCCTCTACCGTTAAGGGTCACGGCTACATGTCGGTGCCCAAGGTGGAGTTCACTTTCAACGGTGACACCACGCAATACATGGCTACCATCGAGGCTAGCAGCTCAGGTTTCAGCGGCAACTTCGGCCAATCCCCGACGGACAACACCGCCAACTTCAACAAGGGATTCGCGGCCAGCAAGTACTCGTCGCTTAAGGAGTTCATGACTGACAAGATGGTGCTGGTGAGCAAGGACTTTACTAAGGAATGCGGCTACACCAACCCGGACGAGACCCCGCAGCCTGTGCCCGAGACGTACGTCGAGTGGAGTCACGGCAGCGGCGAGGGCTTCACGGCTTCCCACGAGGGTCCGTGCGAGGTCTGGTGCGATGACACGCGCGTGTTCCAGGACGACAACTGCCCCAAGAACTTCCCCACTGCTCCGGCCAAGCTGCCATACGACCACGACGCGTGCCTCGGTTCCTCGCGTCTGTCCATCTACTGGATCGCGTTGCACTCGCCTTCGTGGCAGGTGTACATCAACTGCGCTGCTCTTGAGAAGACCACGTCTACGGGTGCCAAGTCCAAGTTTGCAGTCGGTGGTAGCAGCGGCGGTGCCGGAAACTCGACCACGCCTGCCACGGACTCGTCGTCGAGCGAACAGACCACCGATTCTTCCTCTTCAACCGAGCAGACTACCGATGCCCCCACGGCACAGACTACGGACGCTCCCACTTCCACTGAGGCTCCTTCTACGCCTTCGTCGCCTGCTACCGATGCTCCATCTACGCCTTCATCTCCCGCTACAGACGCCCCTGCACCTACTGAGGCCCCCGCCACGGAGTCTCCGGTGGTCACCCCGGCAGCCGACACCGGCGCCAGCCAGACCAGCGACACGAGCAAGTGCAGTGTCCGCCGCCGCCGTCGTAACTAGAGACAACGATAGATTCTTGGCGTCCATGTGTGTATAGCGTCTTTGTGTAGTCTTCAACCATTCATAGAGTTTGAAGTCATGTACAACACCAGGTTTCGTGATAAGAGTTTGTGCCGAGATCGTCGGAACGAGTTAATAAATGGGTGTAAAGTGATACTCTGACTGCTTATTTAGTCGTATCTGTATCCAAGGTTAAACGTACGACAAACGCTTTCTGTATTTGCATCTGCCTCTCAGGCTTACACCAAAAGTCTAAACGCTACAGGTTGGCGGTGGTATCCGCCGGTTGCTAACAACGCACACGAAACGCTTACTAGACCGCCAAACGCTGCTTAGTTGCGGCGACGTCGAACGGTGCATTTGGTCGTATCGGTGGTGGGAGCACTCGTTGTGGCGGTCGGCGTCGTAGACGCAGTCGGCGCAGTAGTAGTCGTCGTAGTGGACGTTTCGGTCGAGGTGAACGCAGAGCTGGACGTCGCGTAGTTGGTCTGGAATTCCAGCGAGCTGGAGTTCGAGGCGGCTGCAGAACCGGCAGTCGATGACACGGACGACGTGGTCGTGCTGGTGCTGGTGCCGGTGCTAGCACCTGACACGGCGTATTTGGAGGTCGCGCCCGTCGACGTGGTGCTCTCGAGCGGCGCGCAGTTCACATACACCTGCCAGGTTGACGAGTGCAGCGCAAGCCAGTAGAAGGTGAGTACGCTGCTACCAAGACACGCGTCGTGGTCGTACGGCAGCTTAGCCGGAGCGGTGGTGTAGTCGGCTGCGCAGTCGTCACCCTGGAAAACACGCACATCATCGCACCAGATCTCGCACGGGCCTTCATGGGAAGCGGTAAAACCCTCTGAGTCGGAGTGCGCCCATTCCACGTACGTGTCCGGCAAAGGCTGGGCCGTCTCATCGGGATCGCACGAGCCACAAGTGAGCGTAGCATCGGAGACCGTCAGCGTGGCCTTTTCATTGATGAGCTCCTTGAGTGACGAGAAGCTGCTGGACTCGAACGCCTTCGTGAACGCGGCCGTGTTGTCGGCCGGAGCACCGTTGAAGGTTCCGGTGAGCCCCGAGGCGGACGATTCGATTGTGGCAATGAACTGCGTCGGATCGTTCGTGGTGAGGAAAGTCACCGCCGGATCCGACATGTATCCGTGGGCGTAGACGTTCGCAGCGAGCATGGCCGTGGCCAGCATGACAGAGAAACACGTGGTCGACGCAACCATTTTCGACGGCGAGCGAAGGAAGTAGTGGCTGCGACTGAGCAAATTAAGATGTGATCGGAGTGCAGCGAGGAGCTTTTAGCTGCTGGAGACCCGTAGTGGTGAAGTGATTCTCATGTGTAAGAAGTTCTGGTTGACTTCTATCACGACGCACATGTAGAGGAGACTCGTGACTACGTAGCAAATCCTGACGGCGCAACTACGTGACGCTGTGCCGCGAAGACAGCTGGCGAGTTTGTATCGATGCGTGACTAGCGAAATGCACGTGCAGTGGCACTTGAAGAGAGTTCATGCATCGCTTGGCAGAACGACCGGTTAATTAGACTGCCTAACGAACTGAGACGATTGGTAAAACGCGTTAACTACTGGTTTCACCACAACATTCATTACATCCATCTACTTCACGCTGCGACTACATTCCAGGCATGACGCATATTCCGTCGCTTTAATCACGGCGGCGACGCACCGAGCACTTGCTGGTGGCGGTGGTGGCTGTCGGAGTAGCAGTAGAAGCCGGTGCATCCGTAGTCGCTGTAGGCGCAGTAGTCGTGGTAACCGGTGTATCCGTAGTCGTGGTAACCGGTGTATCCGTAGTCGTAGGTGCAGTAGTCGTAGCCGATGAGGTTTCGTCGCTAGTAGAAGCCGAAGTGGACGTTGCCAAGTTCGTGTTAAAGTTGTAGGAGCTCGAGGCAGTCGAAGACTCTGCCGCCGACGAAGCGGTAGATGTGGTCGACGTCGAGTTGGTGGCAGTGGTGGTTTCCGAGCTTGAGCCCGCGACAGCGTACTTGGACGTCGCACCTGTCGAGGTTGTACTCTCGAGCGGCGCGCAGTTGATGTACACCTGCCAGGTGGACGAATGGAGAGCCAACCAGTA
>NW_008648990.1:487988-490445 GCF_000247585.1 Phytophthora nicotianae INRA-310 | reverse complement strand
CCTGAGAAAGTGCCGCTGAATCCCGACGCTGACGATTCGATGGTGGCGATGAACTGCGTGTTGTCTGTGGACGACGATAGGAAGGTCACGGCCGGTTCCGTCATGTAGCCATGGCCATTAACACTTGCCGTGAGCGTTGTCATGGCTAGCATGGCATAGAAAGAATTCGTTGAGCCCACCATTGTGGTTTTAGCTGGGAGGTTACTACTGGGAAAGCTGCTGCTGCTGCTGCTGGTGCTCGATGGCGCGCAAATTGGTATATGAGCAGAGTGACAAGGCTTGCTTAATCGAACACAGGATGTGCCGGGGACAGAGGATCGGAAAGGAGAAGACCCGCGCTTTCGTTGCGTCCCAGGATATGTTTGAAGCCCATGCGGATCAATCGAACCCCGTCGTGCCGTAGCATTCTGGCAGCAATCCCCCCGCCTCGAATCAAGAGGATTAAGAAGATAGGCTTCACCACGCCCGGTATGACATTCTTACTGTATTTATCCAGCTATAGCCACTGATCGGCGTTTGCTGTGAATTATAAACTCGCCAGGAGGATAGCCCAAGCTCGCAAGCGTAAAGGACGTGACCGGACACCACCCGAATCCGCCAGTCACGCTGTGACCACTATGACTCATGTGGTCACTGTTTGCCTTCTCTCCGGCCAGATGGTCGGTCTTTCTGTCAGTCGAAAGCTTCGCCTCGAACCGTTAAGGGCACGTTACTGTCACGCGGCGCAGATTCTGCCCGGTGATATCGTTGCGCTCGAGTCGTATTAGTTAGTGGCGACAGCAACGTCGATTGCGGCGGAGACCTGCTGCGAATGCGGAACCGTGGTTGCAGTACAACTACGCTAGTTGGACTAGTATTGCTGTCTGCCCTCATCTTGGTGATCAGGACATTCGGTACATGTGCACTTGCTTTGTTGTTATGGGGCTATTGAAAAATATCGATGGTGCGAGCGCGTTTTGTATGCTATAATATCTCGACTCGCTCTAGCAGCGGATATGGCGTCGCCTCGAGCGATGCATGTTGCTTTTGTTTGTGTGTAGGAGGGGGGGGGCTTAACTTTTTTGGGGTCGTATTCGGACATGACCTGGATTCTGGTCGGCATGCATTCTGCGATAATTCCAGCATTATCGAGCGTTCTGTCGATAAAATAAGCCAATCCAGCAGTCGAAAGAGCTATCAGACCCCTCCTTTGATCTTGACAATCATTCCAATGACGACACTGTCTGCTGGGTGGGCGGTAAATCGAAAAATGACGCTAACCCAGCATAGCATTCAAAACTACCCTATGATATGTGGCTAACGGATCACAACGGGTGTCGCAGGTAGTCTACGACAAGGGAATAGTTACTCCTAACACTTCGTTGGCCCATGAATGCGTAAAACTGGCAAGTGAAGCGAATTATGGGCTGTGACCTGAATTTAGGCTTAAACAAACTATCCGACCTAAATCCAGGTCATGTCTTTATACGACCCAAGAAAAAATCTTCCGAGGGGGGCATTTTCAAAATCAGCGCCACAATGTGGTCAAGTGCTGACAACCATGACAGAGATTAGAAAAAAAAAATGTATTGGCAGCGTTTTTCAGTACTGCAGTAAACTCCTTCGATAAAGTCATTTTTCAGGAGAGCTATTCTAAAAGATGAACAAAAAAATATCGGATCAAAAGTTTTGTTGTTATTATTCAAGATTCTCTCGTAAATTCGAGGATACGTGTTCATATTATACAAATTAACGGTTATTGTGGAAACCAACCAAAATGTCCAATTTATTTGCGAATCGACTGATTTAGAGCGCTAAGGCCCTGGTCTAAGTAGTTCTGTAGTGAGTTTAGTACTAAGGGACGGGGTCAATGCAGAACGAATTGTGGTCAAACTAGGTTAGACTGTACTGAGTACTGGCACGAATTGGCCTGGTCAGATCAAATTCTGAGTAATAAGATTTTGAGGCTGTGTAGATGAAGCCGAAGCAGATACGCAGAGACTTCATTGTTAAAACTACCTTCTCTACAACCTGACAAGAACGACCATGGAAGCCTTCGCATCGTGCTCTACTTCTACGCCAAGGGGATCTACGACCCCTCAAAACAACATCGTACAGCTACCAGCACTACCATCACTGCACGACGATCACTGGAGAGGGCAGCAAAGGTCGCCCACATGCACTGTATGACGCATAAAACATGTGCTGGTATAGACTGCAATTTTTTCTGACTTCAGAACACCTCTGCCAGGCGTTCTGAGGTTGCTATTGAGAACGGTAAAAAAAACTGAAATTCGTTCCGAGTGGCTACTCAATTTTAGCCAATCAGTACACGCTATTTCTCAGAATGAATTTCAGAATTTTTACTTAGACCAGGGCCTAATACGACAGATTATATATTGTGCTTTGCATCAACTTTGGCTTATGAATAGCGCCTCTAAAACACCGACAAATCTATTTCGTGTATCTAAAGCTAGA
>NW_008648990.1:482533-486750 GCF_000247585.1 Phytophthora nicotianae INRA-310 | reverse complement strand
TCACATTTGGAAGATTTGAAGGTGGACAATCACTCGCCTTAAAGGAGGCAAAATGCCTCCTTTTGATACCGACTATCCTAGATTTGTATACTATAGCTCACTAAAGTGGCTCGCGAAAGGGTTATAACGGATTTTTCCGATTAGTGCACCTTCTCCTAATTGAATACCACGTGCCAAATCTGATTGCACTTATGGGTGTTCTAAGCCTACAGCACCTACTTCAAATTGTACACCATGGACGTGGTCCCCTGCTGACCTCACGTCGATTTTGCACGCACACCATCCAGCAAAACGGGCCATCATTGTTCAATTTGCGTCTAGCAAGCATTATCCCGACCTCTTCCCCTCCTTCTCTCCATCCACATTAGCCCCCATGCCTCGTTTCCGTGTTGCCCAGTCGATGGCCGAGAAAAAAGAGGTCGTCGCCTGGATTGAGCAGAATGGTGAAGTTCCAACTCGAGCTGCAACGTACTTCCAGAACGAGCGTGGATGGAAGGTTTCTGGAGACCAGGTTCGCTACTGGTGGAAGCAAAAAGAGTCGGTTAAGAGCGCTCCTATTGCGCCTTGCACTTAAAAGGGGCTGGCGCAAAGCCTCGCCTAGCCAAGGTGGAGGACATGATCTTTGATAGTGTGCTGTACCTCCGCTCAGAGAAGAAAAAGGTTACACGAGATCTCATCGCTGAAATGGATGAATGTATTATAGTGATCTTTCCGACAGATAAAACATCATGATTGTGATCGAGGTACACCACACCTAATATTAGCCAATCAGATCTCTGACAAATTTTATTCTCTGTGTATTTTTAGCGAATTGAAAACGTTACGGTTAGGTGTGTCGTTCTGACGCCTTCAGACAAATATTTGTCGGAAGTCTGGACAAAATGTGTATGTCTGAATACTGCAATTGAGACAAAATTTATGTTAAGAATATTTTTGTCATTCATACAATTAAGCGTAAACCTAGCCTAGGACAAATGGAGAGAAGGAATGTTGACAGCTACTCGTCACTAACTAAAACAAAAACAAGAGTCCACAACAGACAAGACACCATGAGCCTCACTTGGTCATCCCTACGAACACCAAAAGGGCACGAGCACGGCCGAGAGTGCCTTCAAGCGGATGGACTTTGTTTAGGCTAGTATTGGCATGGACCTTTCTGGCTAACGGCTTGCCGCTACGACGGATCGATTCGTCTACTACCTGGCAACCTACGAAGGTAGGAAAGGCAAACTAGCTCGTAACACAGCGATTTCATACTACAGAAACGTTAAACTGTCGTTATTCGACAAGTATCCTCACTTGCGAGAGGCTACAGAGTTGATCTTGCTAAAGCAAGGGAAAACGCTAGAAAAGCACTGTTTAAAACGTGGAAATGGAGGCCTCACCAATAAGGCCCTACCCTGTACTAAAGATGATTTACGTTGTTTAATACGCTACGTGTATAGTACTGCACGTGTCAATTCCGACTACCAAGATGCCACCCTGGCCTGCCTGATGAAACAACACGTGTCAGTTTCAGCTGACGGGGTATTTTACCTGAGGTTGCTGCCGGCGAAGACTGCCGAGGAGCAGGGACTGACGCTCCTTCCGGACAAGAGCGACTTCTTGACCTGCCCTCTCTTCTCTCTGGCGGTGGCGCAGACGATGCAGGTAGTACCACGAGCGTCACTGCTCGGCCAGCTTCCGGAGATGACTCCAAGAGTCGAAGACGCTGTTGAATGCGGGCGCCCACTGCACGACTTGCTGGAAGGCGAACCCCAAGCTCTAGAAGTTGCTGTCGCCCCGACCGCTTCGCCGCCAACCCCAGCTACTGATCCAGCGGCACCTGAATGTACACAAGCTACTGAAACGAGCACGTCAGCCACCACGCCAGCCAAGACGGAGAAGCAGGACGAGAAGAAAACATCATGCACAGCCACGTAAACAGGATGCTTAAGCGCGTGGCTGAGCCTGCAGGTGTCACCGCCGAGCTCACGTTGCACCGGGGGGGGGGGGGGGGCAGCACGCAAACGGCGACGACCACCTCGTCGCACAGTGGAGCTTCGATCGCGGAGCGTGGGGACTGGACGAAGACGAGTAAGGTGTTCGCCTACATCACCAACACGGCCCGATAAGACCGGAAGGTGGCTCGGGTCTTGCGCGGTTGGGACTGCGACGCCTCTCCAACGGTCGTCGACGTCGCTACACAAGACCACACCACGAGAGACTTGGCTGTTTGCAGGGCCTGGTTTTAGTACCTGCACAGACCTGAAAGAACAACGGCTGAATGTGAGTTCAAAGGTTCTTGATGTACTCACCGCTTACCTTACCCTCATATGAAAGAACTAGCTCCCGAAGCCCCCATCGCCACGCGCGTACAGGAGTGCTTGGCGACTGCAGGCATCTCGACAAGGGAATTGCTTGCGTGGTCCGTCGCGTTGAATGTGGAGGCAAGTACACATGCTGAAGAGCCACAGCAAACACAAGAAACAAAGCAGATATGTCCAGCAATGGGGCACTCTCTTGCTGTCATTCAAGAGCTCTGTTCGAGGATACTGAAGTCTAAGGGTGTACGAGAACACGAGACGGCCACTGAAGACCAGCACAATCAAGAAACGTCAGATCAAGGCCCAAAACAGAAGCGAAGAAAAAAGCAAGCTACAAACCTGTCGGCAACATGGTACGAGTGGTACACCAAAGTTCCTCGCGTGTGGACCTCCACGGATCGCCAGAAGAAATTGGAGTCTCGCCACGTCGTCGCCTTTATGAAGATTTTCTTGGGCGGCGGCTTTAGCTTGGGTGAGCAGGCAGCAGACTACAAGGACAAGTCCTAGCGGTAGGCTGTCGAGCCGAGTTCGCTGTTCTCGCCTTCTTGAAGCCCACCAACAGCAACGCCAAAGGTTCAGGAAGCGTACTTCGAGCGCTTCGCCCATTGCATAGGGCTGGTGCACTTGACGAACGCATAGAAGCGTACAAAGTCCTCCTCTCCACCGAACGCATCGTCGATCCTGCTCATGCAGACACACAAGACATTCTAGCAACGGTAAGTATCTCAAACATCCAGCAGCATCAATAACCAACACAAACTCCTTTAGAACCAGTTGGCTCTGCGGGACCGACAGCGGGCTTCTTCGGCCAACAGCACCAGTAAGTGTTCTCCACCCAACAAGTTGGCGACGGCGGGTATTGATCCCGCTATCTCAGGGCGAAGCCCTGCGCTCGATCCATCGAGCTGCACCGCCAAAGAGGGGGAGGGGGGGGGGGGGTTGAACCTGGGCTGAAGGCGATCATAGTCGGAGATCTGCGGGCGACGGCCCAAAAATTGAAGAATGAGAGCAGAAGTGCTTTGTCGGCAACCTTTTTGTTGGGTGCGTGTCTCTGAGCTGACGCGTGGATTCTTTATTGGTCGAGAATAAAACCTCACTAAGTTTTTTTCTCTCACTCAATGTAATAGTCATCAAACTGCTTCAAAGAGAATCCCCTCGACCGAATTCCGGCGCTCATTAATGAATGTGCGGGCTCGAGCGGACACTGCTCCGAACCCAATATGCTGCAAAACACAAAAAGTCGATTTTCTCGGCCCAGGGGCCTCTGCAGACGATTTCCTTGCGGCTGTAAGCACCGCATGAAAGCAGACTGGGCTCGTTCAACCTATGTTTGTCTCGTGCTTAACTGAACAGTTCATATTTAAGCTCTATGATAGCTTTCGCTTCGTCTATTTCCTCTTTCCCTATTGTCGGAAAAAGTTGGGAAGTCGGAACCGTTATTGTATGGGGAAGGACCTCACACAAGCTGGGCTTGGTAATACTCAATTCCTCGGGTCAAGCAAGTGGGTGGGCGGGTTCGTGCACCGATACGATCTTCCGCTAAGTTGGACTACAAATCTGGCAGTTTTGACTGATGATGTCTTAACGGACAGAGCCGTGCGTTCCATGGAGTTCTTGAGGGCTCGTAAGGGCAGACCCAATGTGGATTACACAGTGCTGATGGATGAAAACGCAGTTTACGTCGAAGACCCCCGCTGCCAGACTGTTGACGTCACTGGCGTCCGCCATGTTGCGCTCAAGTCAACTGGCTTTGCGTCCATGCGCATAGCTGCTGTACTTGCGGTGACAGGATTAGGACGAAAGCTGCCGCCTCTGATTGTGTGGAAAGGCGCCAATCGCGGTGGATCAGTCGAGCGCATCGGCAACACGTACGTGACCTACCGAAAAAGGGCTTACGTGGCTCGACCTCGT
>NW_008648990.1:474877-482433 GCF_000247585.1 Phytophthora nicotianae INRA-310 | reverse complement strand
CCCCCCCTCCCTCCCCATTTTTGATGCGAGTACGCCTGGGAAGGCGATCGTCTGGGACTCTATGCGTGCACATACGTCTAAGGCTGTCAAGGCGCGTGCCGTGAAAAAGAACCTACAGATGTTTGTCATTCCAGGAGGCTTGACACCGTATTTACAAACAGGCGACATTGGAATCTACAAGTCGTTCAAAGACAAGGTCTTGGTGATCATTGACGAGTGGAAATCGTCTGACCGTGTCGTCTACACGGAAGCAGGCAATCCGAAGCAGCCGCCTGTCGAGGATGTGGTCCAGTGGGTTCAAACAGCGTGGAAAGCCGTACCAGGTGACGTTGTAAGTCGTTCGGTTGCGGCAGCTGGTTTTTCGCCTAGCTTTGAGGATTGGCATATCAGTTGCCATGACGTCTATGGTGAACTGTTTTGCCGCAGTAAAGTGCTCGCATAGTTACGTTCATTACCAAGCTCACGCTTTTACTTATTTTGTAAAGAATATCAACCATCCGCGTTCTGCCAACAGCCTGCAACACTTCGAGACTTTTGGAAATAATTGAGATAATGATCAGCTCTAGGCCAGTCGTTGAGAGAGGAGGGATGATCCCTCCAATCGTCTTATTTGCTACGAGGAAAGATTTTTCTCGTCGGTCAGTCATCTACGAGCAAATCGTCAATTTTGCTACATGTTCAGTCTCGTTTATGGCAATCGTGCTGTAGCAAATTTACAAATTTGTGTTTTCAGGAAGCGCCAAATATACGGTACTTCATTCGGCGAAATCAGTTTAAAAAAGTGTTAAGCTTTTGTAATATTTGTGTGACCTTCCTCACAGTTTTTGTTTTTGTGCTTGATCTCGGTTTGGGTCTTGGTTTGAGCCTCGTTCCCCAATGCGCTCGGGATTCCTGTGGCATTGAGGAACAAGCATGGAGGAATCGGTCTCGAGCGTCGCATTAGTCGGCCAAGGCTTGAAGGCGAAAATGTACATGTCTTGAAAATGTCCGATTGACGTACGTACCTTGTCGTACAGTTCATCAATTCGGCTTCCATTTTTCACAGCCGCACAAACGGCGTGAATACAGGGGAAATCTTCAGCTTTACAATTTCCGCAAGCGCACTCTGCACCCGGAAGATCGACTACACACCAAAGGTGGATATATCTGTGTTTGCTTTGCAGCCCAATGTGCTGAACTGAAAAAGCACCGTCTAAAGAGAGTTATTGCACAAGTTGAGGCTGCCTTGGTTCGATCTTCAAGCCCTTTTCACAAAAGAGGTACCAAACGATTTGTACCAGCCGAATTAGCCCATTTTGAAGCCAATTGTCATTTTTCAGATGTGAGTTCACTGAGTCACATGAAGTGAGTGTGATAGGCGTCCAGCGGCTTTGCACTTCTCAGTTGGTTTCCCATCCAATTGCTGGTTTGCTCAGACAAATTTGATGTATTCTCACCGAAATTAAGTCGATATATTTCACAAAACTCGTATTTCACTCAGTGTTTCTTGCCGATTTTGTTCAGATATTCCGCAGTGCTGGGTCTAGAACCAACAATTTACTTCGAAAAAGCGTGAAGTCATCTTTTTCACACTGGCTGAGAGCCATTGAGTAAATGAGGCCATCGTCGGAGGGTTTGGAGACAGATTGGTTGATATTGCTCATAATGTGTCGTAGACAAAAACGATGCCCAGCTAAAGGAAACCTTTCGGAAACGGCAGATAGGAGGTCCTTTTTGGTGATCGGATACTATCTTAAAGTTTTCGAAACCAGTAGCTGCTGTTTCACGCACTCCATGTACCAATGCCAATTCTCGTTGTTTTCAGCACCAACAAGGGCTAGGACAAAGGAGACAACGTGGTTGTTGTAGTCCTTTGCAGTGGCGACGAGAAATACTCCCTTTTGTTTATTTCGCCTTTCAGGTGCGTACCATAAAAACTAGTAAGTCTCTTGCACTTTTTGGCAATAATGGTTGTCAACACTAGGAATAAAGCAAGCGCGACAAAATGTAACGTTATCGGTTTTTACAGTCAATTCTCCAGACACAACTAGGATTTGTTTAAGTCATTTTTTGAAATATGAATCTATTCGTGGTTACTTTCAATCAAATTGTCACGTAGTTTGTCGTCAATATCCATTTTCAATCGCGAAATTGCGCTTTTCCCCTGTTTGTGTCCTTTCGAAAGCAGAAAATCGTGAGCTGCAGAGCCTGTCAAAGATGCAGTAGGCCAGTCGTACATAGATAACATTTCCGTCATGACCAAGATCATTAGATGCTCAATGTCCTGGGTGGTGTTGTGCGCACTTTTCTTCTGCGTTACAACAGACCCTTCTACGAATGGAGTCTGGGTGAATCCAACGTGTTTGACGAGGTTATGAGCCAAATTCGTTTGGTCATCTACCATTTCCCGATGTTTTTTTTTTCAAAACCATTCACGAAAACGGACCCACCAACTGGTCAATTGGCGTGTCTTTATCAAAAACAATTGTACTCCATAAAGCTTTTCCATCGGTATTTTGCATTTTCAGAATTGTTAGGTTTTACACTTGTTTGTTTCACATATATCTGGAAACCACAGCAAACTGCAAACTCTGCAGTACTTGCCCTTACTGCCTCCTGAGAGGAAAAGTCGTGCTCAGACCGATCCTGTTGATGGTCTCACATTAGGCCGTAATCTTCCGCTGCAGAATTCTCACAGTCGAGAGCTGTAACAACTCGGAGCATACCCAATTCGCTCGCGGCTTGAGTATCTGATGCATCTACGACGAAACGTGCTTGGCCATACTGGGACAGCAGTGGCTTGTCAACCTGAACTACAAATGATTTGCGATGTGCAGTTGTTCCGTAGTTAAAAAAAGGGGGGCTTTCGCTTTAGTGATGAAAATACGAGTATGCTACACCAATGATAATCGGTTAAGCATCGACAACAAGTTCAGGTCGTCGAATATGCGCTTTAATGTACAGCAACTTTATCGGGAAATCTCTCATGTAGAACAATCTTGTAATGACGTCACCGATGGTCTAAAAGCACCGATAACATTGTGAGAGTTTCGTCAACGCACATTATGTGAAATGCGTTATTAAGCAATTCTTGTCAGGAAAGATGCAGGCACATGGGAATGCGATTCCTCCAGAGATCTAGGCGAGTTGAAAACACTTTAATCAAGAAGCAGACAGCAAAATGAACATAAGTCGCACTACTCCACTAGCTTGTGGGTTTCGTTTACTTAGCCAAGATGCTTGACTAACTGGTCACGTACTTCTTTGCGGCTATCCCGACAATCCAGAGAAAGACCTTGCCTGCTCGAGCTCAGCACCACCCACAGACCTCACAGCCGGATAAATCTGATGGAGAACACCGACATAGTCCACATCGTGTTAAATCTTGTGAGGTAGTCCATGAGCGCGTAAATTAGTCTAAAGCCATCACGTCATAGTTTGCTCCACGGGGATGTATTCATTTGTTCACCTACGGCAGCATCTTCGCGAGCGGAAGGACAGGTTGTTTGTTCACTACACAAAATGTATTCTAGATTATGTCGTCTCGCAGCGTTCAGACGCGCCAGCCCCTCGTCTTTAAATACCGAAGAACAGGAAACAAGAGGAACTCCAGCAATGAATGTGAACCCGTTCAGCTACAGTCTGTAATCTTCTCGGGGAGGATGAAAGCACTAATGAGCGATGTAGCGACGACGATGTCTCGGAGAGCTCCTGCAGCGACGACCTCAAGAGCGACGGCTCATCAGGTAAAGACCCAGACCACTGTCGAGCAACGATGAGAAAGCATCAGCGGCTTAGACGTGGGATCTGAATCCCGAGTGCCTGGGGTGGTCTGGCAGGTCGACAAGATCGAGCGCGATGCGGATGGCACTCTGCAGCGTGTGAGCGTTCTGTGGGACTGGCGCCCAACATCGACGAGCTAAAGGTACCGGACGTGGGAAACCGGGGGGCTCAGGCAGAGGAAATCAGATCGTGTTGCGCTTTGCTGATCGCGGCATGCAGCATTTCCGCAATATTTGCAAGACAGACGACTTTGGAAATGTTATGATCGATACCAGCGACAACCACATTTGCATGTTCACTGCTTGAATATTGCTGCGGACGCTATTGGCCGACCAGGCTTAATCCGCAGGACGTTGTCGACCAATTTTTCGCGGACGAGTTGAACCAAGGCCCCGACCTCTCAAGTTTTGCACTTGGAAACTGTTTGCCAAGTTGCTACCCAAGCTTCGGTCTCCAGGGTGTGACTTGGTCGTTAACCACTTGAATTCAAACCTGATTAGGGGTGGGCGCTGCGGAGGATGCGTGCTTTTGGAATTGGCGGAGAAGGGTGGACTCACAAATTGGCTCTATCTAGTTGGCACATACAACCGAAATTTATATGAACGCTGCGTAGTCCATCCTGTTAATAACCAAGACAAGGAGCGCACCGTTATCGACGAGAACAAGGATGACACTGCCCATAAGGTTTTGCTGTCGGATTGCAAGTGGATGAACTTCTTCTCGTTCGTACGTCTAGTCCGTGTCTTTAAGCCTCGTACATAAGTATCCGGTATATGTCTGAAGGAGATTTCACGGTGGGTTCAAAACTTTTGGACAGTAAACAAGATGCCCTCGCCAAAACAAAGTAATTTATTATTGCTGTGATGGGGCGACTCGTAATAGCTCTCTCATTTTCTCAAATTTTGGTTTAGCCACAGGCTTAGCGGAAATGTCTGCGCACACTGCGGTCGTGTTGCAGTAATTGAAAGTGGTCTCTTTTCTTGCAACTTTCTCATGTACGAATACATACTTTATATCGATGTGCTTATTCCTGTCGTGCAGCTCTGGGTTGTTATATATTTTGATACAACTTTGGTTGTCTTCCAGTATTAAATGGGCTTTGAGCTGTCGTAGCCTAGTTCTTTTAGCAGTATCTTCATCGGTAACAACTGCAGCAGAGTGTGATGTACTCTAGCTCTGTCGTTGACAGCACCACAATATGGTGACGGCATGAGATTTAACTGATCGGACTGTTACAAAACATGGTTATATGGACATCAATGTAGCGGCGTATGTCTTGGCATGCTGCGTACTCTGAGTCCATGTATGCCATGATATACTCAACGGACAGCAGAAGCTTTAAGCTCTCAATTCCCCCAAGAGTGATGCCATACTCTTATGCGCCATTTAGGTTGCGAAGTCCTCGCTTGACAGTGTTCCAGTGAGCCTTTCCTGGATTATCCAGGTACTGGCTGGCTTCACATAAGAGGTAAGCAACATCAGACCTTGTACCTGTCATCAGGCACATGATGCTACCTCCTGCTTCTCGGTTTGGTTTGGCCGCCATGAGAGCTTTATCTGCCTCATGGACGGGGCAATCGGAGGCACTAAGTTTCTGAGTGATAGGTGTGCCCTTAGGATAGCTCTCCGACATCGTGAAGCGATCAAACACTTTAGTGGCATAGCTCTTTCGGTGAATGAAGATTGAGCGAGTGGCACGATTTATTTCTATCGTCCAACCCAGGAGGTAAGATACCCCCCCCCCCCCCCCTGAATCGGTCATGTGGAACTCTGAGCTCAAGGCCGATTTTACCCGCGCAATGACTTACTTGGCAGCGAGATGATCAATACGTCATCGACGTCAACCGAAATGTAGCACGGTGCATTAAAAATGGCTTTAATGAACACGCAACGGTCCTTGACCAGGTGACGAAAACCAAGACAGTCGAGGTATTGTGCAAAGGTGAAGGCCAGACTCTGGGTGCTTGCTTGAAGCCGTAAAGGCTCCTACCAAGGAGCCAAACCAGATCAGGGTTCTCCTGTGACTAGAATCCCTCAGACTGTTCCATGGAGATCTCCTCATCAAGGTATCCATTGAGGAAAGCCGTTTTCACACCCGTTTGTTCCACCTCGTAGTCAAGATTGCTGCAAGTGTGAGCAGCAATCGAAAGACTTCTATCCGCACGACTGGCGAGAATATCTTTGTGCAGTTGATACTGAAAATCTTTGATAAAAAACCGAGCTTTACAGCGCTCAATGAGGCCAATTGCATTGCGTTTACGCACGAAGCCCCATCGGTTCTGCAGTACCTTTCGGTTGTGAAGGCGGTTTACGAGGACCCATGTCATATTTCCATAAGTGATTCGTTTCCGATAGAGCAGCAGCGTGCCAGTCAGACGCGCTTGAGGAGCGCATGGAATCATTATAGGTCTTAGGCTCTGGGTCATAACGAGCAGCTATGAGACTTACGATGATATGAAGCCTAGCCTGTTCCTCTTCCAAGTCAGCGGGCTCGTTAAGCAGTAAAGATTTCGAGTATTCGGAAAGAACGTCATGTAGTTTGACTTTTTTCACAGAACCAGTGCTGACGTCAGCATCAGCAGCAATCAAGGAGGCGTGATTCCGTTTCAGGAGGGCACTTAGGGAGGTGAGAGTTCGTTTTGAACAGGTAAAGAGAAGCTAAGTGGATCTGGTGTGGCACGCTCAAGGAACATCAGTGTAGGAAATGTATCCTCTTTGAACGTAACGTCACGGCTGAAAACGACTCTGTCCTCTGTCGTGCTTAGGAGGCGATAGCGGTAGGTCAACAAGCATGCCCATTTTTGCACGAATCTCAAGTTTATTGCGATGGGTCCCGGCGTCAGCGCAAACGCTGCACACCCAAACGCTTAGCGAAGGCTTTTTCTTATGCCAGAGCTCATACGGAGTAACCCATTTTGGAAGCACACTACTCGTAGTCAAAATGATCAAGTGCGTAACGTAGTGGCAGCACTCCCCCAAAAGCTGGCGAGGTAATTCGCCGTCGATGAGAAGCGCGCGTACGCGTTCGAGGATAGTGTGCATCCAGAGCTCTGCGACGCCATTTTGTTGAGGCGTGTAGACATTGGTGAACTGGGCGTGAGTGCCGTAGCGATCAAAGATGAACTGGTCTAGCTTTTCATATTATTTGCCATTGTCGCCTTGAAGGCGTTGGACTTCAGGATAATACCGATTGAACTGTGTTTCAAGTGTACCTATCTCGTGTTGAAGTGGTTCTTGGCTGCTTTCCTAAACTGCCCAAAGCTTTCATTGAGGTCGGACTTGCGCTGTACATATAGATAGATACACGAAGTGTGAGTAGTCATCAATGAATTGTAGTGAAATAGTGGTCGCCGCTGGGGCTAGGATAAGGCAAGGAGCCATAGATATCAGAATGGGCTTTTTCAAGAGGTGCTGTGGCACGCACGACATGGCTATCTAATGGAGCACGGTGTGCTTTAGTGAAAATGCACGAAGGATAGAAGACTTCTGGATGGCAGACGCTTGTGTGAACGCGAGTTCAGGGGAAGCTTGGTCTTTAGACATTATCCGCAGCGCGCGAAAGTAGGATGGCCGTGAAGTTTGTGTCATAATAAGATATTGGGACCCATACTTGATTAAGCCATTAAACATTAGCGGTTTTAGGAGGCGAGGCCATGATTGCTCTCAATCGCGTGCCTTCTTTCACACTTCCAGTACGTAAGTGCTTTTGCAACACACGGTGTTGCGTGATTCGGGCGTTGGCAGTAGGAGCAGACGTTGCTGGGCGAGTTGGGCATCACGACCGTGGGGGGGGG
>NW_008648990.1:424104-474777 GCF_000247585.1 Phytophthora nicotianae INRA-310 | reverse complement strand
TTACGCCAACCTTGTGCGCTGTCTCGATAGCCGTGGCATGCGATTCCGGGCTTCCCTTGGCAATGGCGTACTTGCGCTTAGCGTAGTCATCCAGTATCTTGTGTTCAATGTTCATCTTGAGATCTGTGTATGGAATGAATTTCCTGTTTCCCAGATTGCCAGGTCTGGTTTCGACGAGCTTGGCGCGGTGTGGTACAGATACAGCGACTTCTGTTAATCCGTCATCACTATGCCAGTAGTTTCAGCAGCATGCCCCAGCGCGCGCTCGAACTCAAGCAAGTCAGCCATGAGATCAGTGCCCTCCTCATACTCAATGGTCATCAAGTAATGGTTGATGTAGTAAGGGTCACCATGAGCGCAATATATATATATATATATATATATATATTCGTCGAGCCTTCGTAACGATCGCGCAGCTTCTGGTAGATTGCGTAGGCCGATGTGCACCCCTCAACGGGGAGCACATGCGCATCATCAATTGTGGAGATCAGGAACGACCTCGTCTTGCGCTCCTTTCACGCGAGCTCGGCTTGCGCTTGAAATATGCCTTACCGGTGGAGATGCTCTAATGACCTCTCGTGCCATATTTCATGGAAATATTTGGATTTTCTGCAACAATAATTGTATATTATTTTATTTTATTCGTTTGACTGGTACTTTATATTGTCAATATACTTAAGCATGTTTTATTATTAAGTGTTCGTACCTCCAAATTATGAGCTACATATCTTCTACTACGCATTGTTAAAACATTTGGATCATTGAAAAATATCATAATCTATGAAATACTAATTTATAAAATTTATATATTATAAGTAGTATCATGTAATTATGTTTCGGTCCCCCATTCACTACCAAAAAAAAAGCTACCACTCAATTCCATCCAAAGTGGTTTTCACAGACTTAGAATATATTACATGTGGCAAGAACCCTGATTGATATTGTGCATTTTAAAAACAACAAGCTGTTAATACAACTTGCTAATTTCTAAATTATATTTTATAAATAAAAGTGCTTTGCTTAATCGAGAAAAAAAAATACTTCGAAGTATATCACTGTTGAGGGGATCAAATCTATCATTGCACGAACAAGAGACACGCGAATGCACACATCAAATCAAAGACTTGCGGCACACGGCTGCTGATAGGACAAAAGTCACGCTCTTTTCATCCAATGCCGCTCAGTGGTGTGTTGGGTACGCGACAAAAGCGGGGGTCGTCACTTGGCGTTTGTAGGCAAACACCGATCCACTCGTCCGAGCGGCTAAAAAGAGGGGAGGCATCACACCCACCATTTCTGCTTGGAGTCCGTATCACTCGAACGGGTCACGACTGCCAGACACCATGCAGCGCTTCCAGGTGCGTCTCGCAGCTTGCAGTAACCGCGGCCACAGCATGTGAACTATGTACTAAATAAATTGCTGGTCGTTTGTTCCATCCGCGTACAGACTGCTCTCCGCAACAAGAACGTATGGCAGCGTGCGGCCGTCTTTGACGTGCACCACGCCGGCGCCGCGGCCCGCCGTGAGGCTTCGATGGCCATGTCGGCCCGCAGCTTCAGCTCGCTGCCCGACCACGAGGTCGTGGGGCTGCCGGCTCTGTCTCCCACCATGGAGGTTGGCACCATTGCCAAGTGGAACAAGCAGGAGGGCGACCAGATTTCGGCCGGTGACGTTGTGTGTGAGGTGGAGACGGACAAGGCCGTCGTCGACTACGAGGCCACTGACGACTCGTACCTGGCCAAGATCTTAGTGCAGGCCGGCTCAGGCGAGATCGCCGTGGGCCAGCCTATCTTCGTCACTGTAATGGAGGAGGAGGACGTGGCCGCCTTCAAGGACTTTTCGGCCGACGCTGCTCCCGCTGTGGAGGCCGCTCCGGCCACGCCCGCCGTTGAGGCCGCCCCTGCTGCTGCTGCTCCGGCCACTCCGGCCCCGGCTGCTTCTACTCCTGCTGCTGCTCCCGCTTCGGGCCGTGTGTTCGCCAGCCCTCTGGCCAAGAAGGTGGCTCGTGAGTCTGGCGCTGTGCTGTCTGTGATTAATGGTTCGGGCCCCAACGGCCGTATTGTCAAGGCCGACGTGGACGCCGCTCTGGCCGCCGGCACCGCCGCTCCGGCCGAGACTGCGGAGGCCGCGGCCCCTGCTGCTGCTCCTGCTGCTACGCCGACCGCCACCGCCAACTACACGGACTACCCGATCAGCCCGGAGGCCCAGGCCATCGCCCAGCAGTTCACGCAGCAGAAGCTGGACGTGCCGCACTACCACTTGTCGACCAACCTGACGCTCGACAAGCTCCTGGACGCGCGTGCCCGTCTGAACGCCGGCCGTGGCGAGGACGAGCAGCTGTCGGTGAACGACTTCATCGTGCGCGCCGCTTCGCTGGCCATGCGCAAGGTGCCGGACGCCAACTCGAGCTGGAAGGGCTCGTTCATCCGTCAGTTCAAAGACGTGAACGTCAACCTGATGGTGTCCACGTCGGCTGGTGGCGTTGTGGCCCCCGTGCTGAACCAGGTGAACCGCAAGGGTCTGGACGACATTAGCAAGGAGACTCAGGTTGCCGTGGCCAAGGCTAACGACGGTGAGTTCGAGCCGGCCGACCTGGCCAACGGCACGTTTACCATCTCCAACGTGGGCCAGTTCGACGTGCAGTCGCTGGCCGGCATCGTGCGTCCGGACCAGGCCTGTCTTCTGGGTCTGGGCACGATCGAGAAGAAGGTGGTGCCGAACGACGACCCCAACGCTGAGCAGATTTATAAGTACGCGCAGGTGATGACCGCCACGCTTGCTTGCGACCACCGCGTCATTGACGGCGCTGTCGGTGCACAGTGGCTGGCTTCCTTTAAGGAGCTGGTGGAGGACCCGCTTAAGATGATCCTGTAAGTGGCGCAAAATCGAAACACCGTGAAGCCGCCAGTAAGCGAGTAAGTGATCGAAGGTGTTTGGTTTCATGGTGATTCCATACCGACCTGAACGGCGCTGAACTACTTGGTGTTTTCGTGGTCGTGCAATCCTGTTTTATCTTTGCTGGCCACGGCGTATTGGCGCCCTGATCGGACTGTAGCAAGCTCCAGTACAACATGCAACTGGAGCGATAGATTGAGATGGAGGGAGTTGGTAAAGAAGAAAAAAACATCCTTTGGCCATGCTCTGCTTTGGACTATTACGTGGTAAGAGTATGATTCTTGCAAGCGTAGCGTGGCTTGCCCTCAAAGCTCAGCGTTCCAATATTTGCAGGTGGCACCTATTGCGTGTGGAGCAAGTTACATGCCACCCGCAATTATTGGGGTTAAGTGGCGTCACGTTCACTACGATTGCACCAGGGCGTCCGTGCATGTTGGCTTGACACTTTTCCTTGGCGCTTGCCATTTTCCAGTGCGTCTGCGGAGGCATTCACAAAAGCACCGTCAAGTACCAACAACCATGGCAACGACGTCACACTTCTGGGACGAATGGGAACACAACTACGCACCTGTCGGCAATGACATCACGCTGCACTACATTGACGTCGGTCCTCGTGACGCCACCCCCGTTGTGCTCGTCCACGGTTGGCCCGATCTATGGTTCGGGTGGCGATACCAGATCCAAGCGCTGTCCAAGACGTACCGAGTGATCGCGCCGGATATGCGGGGATTCGGTCGCAGCTCAACCCCTCAGACTGTCGAGGGCTACGGCACCAAGAAGGTGACGGGAGACCTTGCCGGACTGCTGGACTTCTTAAACATCCCTCGCGCTGTGTTTGTGGGTCACGACTGGGGTGGTGCATTGATCTGGCGCATGTGCATGTTCCACCCGGAGCGCGTTATCGCCGCCTGTGGCATCTGCACGCCGTACTTCCCTCAGGGCGATACCTGCGTCGACTACGACAAGCTCATCCCGGCGATCCCGCAGTTCTCGTACATGAAGCTGCTCGGAGACTCGAAACGAGCAGCCAAGCTGCTAGATAAGGATCCGCGTCGTATCTTCACGGCCATGTACCGCAAATACGATGAGTTCGCGGACGACTTTGAGTTTTTGAAGATGGTGGAGAACGTCAATGACTCTGCAGACCCCGTGTACACACAGCGGTCTGAGTTGCTGTCTGACGCTGAGTTAGACTACTACGTTGCGGAATACTCGCGTTCGGGTTTCTTCGGATCGTGCAGTTACTACTCGCAACGCAAGCGTGACTTTGAAGATGAGAAGGACCTGCCTCGAGTGATCAAACACGACGCTCTCTACATTGGTGCTGTGGACGACCCCATTCTTAAACCTGAGTTGGCGGCAGGAATGCCTCGCGTGATGCCCAACCTCAAACAGGAGCTGGTGCACGGCGGTGGTCACTGGCTGTTGTGGGAGAAGAAAGACGAGGTGATCGACATCTTGCAGCGCTGGCTGAAGGAGTTGGAATTGTCTAAGACTGCGGCAGCTCTATAGAGACAGAGTGCATTCAGACGAATAAAACCCATCAAATTTTTAATCAGTTTTTTTCGTATGAATGTTATCCGACGGCAGTGTTCATTTGGGTTATTCGGAACTTAAATAAAGGGGGGGTCAAAATAGTCAAATTTTGGGTGTAATAAAATAGGCTTGGATGGCATTCAGACGAAAAAAAAGCCATTTTTAATGGTTTTTTAATGGTTTTTTTTCGTCTGAATGCCATCCAATATTAAAGTTGCCGAAGTAATTTTCAAACATGTACATTTACTTTATCACGGTTCCTACGCATTCTATGCCTTGTTGCTCGCTTAGTTGCCGCCGCCAATGAGGCCCTCGATGAACTCGTAGAACGAGAACTCGGGCGCGCCGAGGCCGACGCTGTAGATGAAGCGGCTAGCCAGCTGCGACGCGAAGAAGGCGCGCGTGTAGCTCTCCGGCAGGCGCTTGATGAGCTCCTCCTTGGACGTCTTGCGCAGCAGGATCTCCGGGAAGCCGTCCGCGAAGATCTTCTCGCGCAGAGCCTGGTTCTCCCACAGTCCCGAGTGCTGGATCTTGGCACTCAGGTCCGTGATACGCTCGCTCAGCTGGTTGGTCAGCAGCGAGTAGTACGTGCCCGAGCGCTCGTGCTCACGCCAGATGCACTCGAACTCACGCTGAGCGTTGAGGTCGATGCGCTTCTGCACCTCACTCACGTAGTCGGCGTAGAAGGCCGGGGCCTTGCCGGTGGCCTCGTCCACCTGCATGTGCTCGGCGAACTCCTCGTCCGTCATGGACAGAGCGGCCAGCACCTCGAGCGACGACGACGTGACGCCTCCCTTGTTGGCCGACGCGTCCTTGAACAGGATGACGCCAACATCCTCAAGACGCGTACGAGCGTCCTGCGTGAAGAAGAGGTTGGCTCCTTCCACGATGTACTTGAAGCGGAGCGTGCGGCCGTCCTCGCGGTACATGAACTGCTCGACGTTGTTGAGGTTGACGGCAGCGGGACGACCACCGCAGGGGACGAAGAAGTCGGCCGACAGACTTGGACGCAGGTGGAACAAGTTGCGGAACTCCGTGCCGTTCTCCACCACTTCACCATTGGGCAGAGTCACGTCATTGTGCGACACCAGCACCGAGTAGCCCTCGGACGACAGCAGACTCGTGTCGAAGCCCGAGATGGGGCTACGCGCCTCGGCCAGCTTGACCAGGTTCTCGCGGTTGATGCCCTTGGGGTCGTATAGCACACCCGAGCCGTCGACGATGGCGATCGTCTCCTCCTGCGGACTCATCTTGATCTCGTTACTGCCCAGATCTCCGTCGGGGCCACCAGTCTGCACCTTGGTGATCGGCGCCTCAAGCTGCAGCTTGCGCTGGATGCCCAGCACGTACTCGCGCACACTGTGGGTGGTCATGCCGTACACGTCGTGCGGGATGCCGCCACGCGATGCCGACTTGCCCGTGGTGATGGCCTTCCAGTACGAGTAGCCACGCGCCTTGGCGTGTGAGCTGGCCCAGTCCATGAGGTGGGCCGTGCCCTCATCGGGGCCCAGGAACAGAATGTCCTCTTCGGGCTCCTTCATGAGCATCAGGTCCAGTACAGCGTCAATGTACTTCCGGAAGGCCACATCGGCCTTGTCCTGGTGAGCCTGGTTGAGCAGCACCACACCCTTGGAGCCACCCTCCGGGATGTCCTTGTTCTTGCGGTGCTGCGTCGAAGCCAAGCCGTAGCACTCGTCAAACAGAGACGACGCGTTGTTGAGATACACTTGGGCGTGCGACGAGCGGATCATACGGATGCCACCGCGAGCGACGTCCAGGAAACGCACGTGGAAGCCGCGGAACTCGGAGCCGATGACGTAAATGATGGCGTACGGCTCATCCGGGAACTCGGTCTTGCTCAGGAACTTGCCATCCAGACGGAAGGAGAGCGCGGCCTTGTCGTTGGCGAAGAAGTTGGTCTTGCGGATGTGCTTGTTGAAGATGTGGAACAGCGAGAAGATCTGCAGAGCCTGCTCGGCCACGATGGACTTGCGCAGCGTCGACAGCGTGGCGCTCGTGTCCACCTCGGGCCGCTTGCCGTCCTTGGTCGGCTCGTGCAGCGCCTGGAACTCGGCGTACAGGATCTTGACGATCTCGGCCGAGCTCAGAATGTGGTCCAGGATCTGCGACTCCGTGTACGTGTTGAGCTTCATGGTCGAGCGAAGCTGCTCCAGACGAGCGAAGGCGTTCGGGTCGCGGTCACGCAGAGACTTGCTGACAATAGCGAACGACTCCGGCAGGCGGTGCATGAAGTGGAAGGTGAACTTCCAGGCCGCGTAGGCGTAGGCAATCTGCTGCGGGGTCAGCAGACCGTCCGTGAGCATGGGCGTGAGCGACGTGCGGGGCAGCGTGAAGTGCATCGACGCGTCGTTCACAGTGGCGCCCAGACGCTCCTCGAACGAGCCCTTACCGGCCGTCGGGTTGTCCAGCATCTGCAGGTAGAAGCAGTAGATGACGATGCCGTTGGCGAAGAACTCGGCGTACTTGCGCTGCGAGAAGAGGCCGTGCTGACGGTACACATCGGCGATACTGGAGAAGTACGAGTGCGTCGAGCCGCTGCGGTAGGCGATGGCGAGACGCGCCATCTTGGAGCCGTCCGACTCCGTCCAGACCTCCGAGTGGAATGCAGGAGTCATCTGGTTCATGGCCTTGATGATGCACTCCTGGTACACCTCACGGAGACGCGGGCCCGAGCGTTCGAGGAAGACCTTGTCGGCCACCTTGTTGATGTCCGTCTCGTTCTCACTCACGTTAGGGTCAACGAAGTCCGGCTCCTGGAGGAAGTACATGCGCACGTGGTAGGGCACTGTGATAGGGTCCAGCACACCGCTGGAGCGGTAGCACTGCATGCGGTAGGTGCGCTTCTTGGTGGACTCGGCCTTCTCCAGGTACTGGTAACCAGCCTTGACACCGTCACCGATGATACCGCTAGAGCCACTGAGATACTGCTTCTCAATGCGACGCTCGAGAGCCTCCGTCTCCGTGATACCGGAGTCGTAGCTAACGGCACGACGGCTGGGCTTGTTGTTGCTGCCCGCGACGTTACTGAGCACAGAGAAGAAGGCGTCCTTGTCGCCCTCCTGCTCGAGCTTGACGTCCGGGCGGTTCGAGGCCTTGGACATGAGCTTGGCAGCCAGCAGACTCTGGATGTGGTGGGCGATCACGGCCGGGGACTGGCCCAGGAAGTAGAAGTCGTGGACACCCAGTGGGCCATAGAACCACTCGACCTCGTTGGTCACCGCGTCGTCGTTGAAGACCTTGGTAGAGCGGATGAGCTCCTTCACCTCCTCCATCTGACCGGAGATGTCAATCTTGCGGGCGACGCCCATGTCCATGGAGCGGCTGTGGCGGATCTGCGAGCGCGGCGAGACTTCCTCGGTGCTCATGATGGAATTTGGAGAAAAGTGGGGGGTCTGCGGCCGACGAAACTTCGACTTGAAATGCCACGGAGCACGCAAAAAGCGGAATGAAGTCGATGCAAGTGCGTGGCAAGCCGCTGGCTAACTTGAGCGCGCTCAATATGGAAACGCGCACGGAAATCCAAATGCGGCACTCATGCGAGTTGCTGTGCAGCACACGAAAGGACAGCCGGCTAGTTTTGCAGCAAATGGAAGAGCTTCAACAGCAACCGCGTCGGCAGCGTCGACGGCCTCGCGTCAGAGAAACCTCAACGGTCGCCGGTACATCAGACGTACACAAAAGTAACTTGAGCTCAGTATGCCGTTGCACCGGATAGCCCGCCTGTCACATGTCGACTGTGATGAGCTGTCGTCACGGCGCGCGAAAAAGAGGCGACGGTTAACCGACGATGTTAAACCGTGACATCCACTGGCGAACCTCCAGCAGAATCTCGACAAGAATCTGTCCCCTGAATCTGCACTCCCGACAAGCTATGCATTAGGCAGCGAGCCACAGCAGATATATGAATATAATTCACACCGTCCGTTAGAGTATCCTGTCCTGTTGCCAGATGCAGACGAACGATGGCTGTAACTTGAGGTTGCACTTGCGGAAAAAGGGCTTGTTGAACCAGAGTGCAACCGCAACGATTTGGCCAGCTCCCTTTTCGGCCACGTCACATGGGTCTCTGCCGGAGACTCCAGGACTGAACAACACGCCGTCGGCTTGGATGAACAGCTCAGTATGTGACGCGACTGAGGCTCGTGGTACTCTGCTAGACCTCCGTGCTACTCTCTCTGCAGCTTACCTTCGCTTGGTGCCATGACGCAAGCGTTCGCAATGGGGGCGATTGGAGGAAGCCATGCGCAAGGCGAATTTCGCGACTCGAATCAGCTGGTCGCTTCATGTTGCAGCGATTCACAACACGGGCGATGGAACATGGGCCGGGGCATGAAGTTCCTATCATGCGCTCGCCAGCCTGGCGATCTTGAAGACACCGCCGAAATGCAAGCTGACGTGCTGACAGTCTCGAGCACGGCGAGCTTGATACTTGACGCCAGTACACGCACGAAGTCACCAATACATGTCCAGCAAAACTTTCGCCTCTCAACGGGTGTTGACGGAGTTTGTGGCTCGCCGTCTTAAGTACAAATTGAACGTTACACACACACTTGAATCTGGGGATTCCGGTGCAAAACGAAATGGCTACACAATCATTTTCCACAACCTCTGACTTCGCTCCAAAACTCCCACGATCCACTTTTGCAACAAAAGTTTAGGTGCAGCAAAGCAACCGCATTATTGCGGCAGATCTTCAGGTGTAAGGGGGAATCGAAGGGATACCTACACGTGTACGCTTGCAGTGCAAGTTGCACCGATGGAAGGTAGCACTTGGCCTCCGGGCCGGCGTTGTGCGACTGAAACGCTGAGATATTAACTTGTTGCCGCAGTGTGATAATGTGTGCTTCCCTTCTTATCAGCGTCCACCGAAGCTGTAGCTGTCATCGCTCCGCAGAAGAAACAAGCATGCCAGTATCCATGCTAAGTTTATTTAGCCGTATGGAGTAATCCACTGAAGCTGTCTCGAGCGATATGGATTGACATGTACATACACTCGCTTCATTTTCCGCAGGGATTAAACTGATTGTTACGATAGCTGACACGCATCAAGCTACTGCATTGTACCGGGTTGGTATGGTTACTTGGGTAGGAGGTAACTCCACACGTCCTTCTCGATCCTCTAAAGCGATGTCAAAAATGAAAAGACAGCGTTGCTTGGTACATGTAGCAATTTCCTTGATCATTGGGAACCCCACCACCACTCATAAGCTTAATCCAAAAACCGAAGTAGCTTTCCCACTCACATCTCCACCATATTGTGCAGACATCAGTTAGCACAATGTACGTTGTAGCTCGCAATAATGGTGCAGTGCGATGCCGTGCTACACTAGAGCATGGTTACTTACGGAAAATAACCGTAGGGACGGCACGCTTTTCAGCAGTGAACGTCGGAACAAAGGGTACTTCAAGAATGTTTAATCACGGTAAAAGTCGCATTCGTTCAGCTGGCATATCGATAGTCGTCATCCAGAAGGAAAAGTATCTGCATCGGTGAAACTCGTGCATGCTCGTTAATGCGCAAAGCAGCAACCACCCTGACCCAGTCACCACAATTACCAGGTATGTTCTGCATACCAAGTGTATACCTGAATATTCACATTCCAAAGACTTCCAGAGACTTTCGACCCAGACTTCCATAAGCCTCCTTCGATCCACACCGCCCATTCATCCAGCCTTTGCCACGTAGTCGGCGAGAAGAATAAATCAGCTCTTCATCTCCTTAAGCACTCAAGACCAGTCATACATCGTACCTGAGTATTATCCTATGCTGTTGTTTGGCTGTGTGAGCGGGAAAGCGTGACATCGATTTCAGTGACATCATTTCACTCTTCCTCCGAACTCTAACGATTCGGCTAGGTTTCACTTTGAGTCTATGAATTCTCGACATTCCCTGGATCTCGTTCGCAGAGTGCAAGGAATTCTCCAAGACATTAGCGGTATCCTCCACGGAGCAAACTCACGCTGTCACTAGGCCAGTCTGGATCGGGTAAATGCGCTCCCACGGCTGGTCGTCCGTGTCATTTTCAATTCGCTGCTTACGCGAGCCAGCAGGACAATTCCCCACATCTAACGGGCTCTGCAGTTTGACCGCACCTTCTGAGACGGAGAAAATGGAGTGTCATGGAGCAGAGCTGATCTCCAAGGGCTCACAGCAGAACCTCGTCACGAGTAGCTCCACATAGTCATAGCGCATGTTGAGTACAAGTAATCCGACAGACTCAGACTCAGATTGGACTCAGATCGTACTTAGCACGATTCCGTCTCTTGGTGGCCATCGCAGCCGCACATTGCATTAACCAAGTGTATCAATCATGTCGTTCCAGCTGCGTCGTCTCTTTGGTGGTCTGCGCGTGAATGCGGGCCAGACAGCCCGTCGCGGCCTCGAGGACTTCTTCCCGGTACAGAAGGTGGCGGGCGAGGGCGCCAAGCCTAGCAGCCTTACGCAGGTGCCGGCCAGCGTGGGCTCCAAGCAGGTGGTCGTGGGCGGCGACTGGAAGGCCTGGATGTTGCGTCAGAAGAGCACTGAGGACCTACACAAGCTCTGGTTTGTGTTGCTTAAGGAGCGCAACGCTCTTCTCACGGAGCTGCAGCACTGCCGCGCCAAGAACCTGGCCATGCCCAACCCGACGCGACGGACGAAGGTCAAGAAGTCCATGGCGCGGATCAAACTCGTGCTGCACGAGCGCAGCGAGATCTACAAGGCCAACCAGGCCAAGAAGGCGGCCGAGAAGGCCGCGGAGCAGTAATTAGATCGAAGAAGAAGATGAAACAATACAGTGGCGGGAGTGGGCTTGTCCAAGAAGAAGAGTATCGTGTGAGCTTTTCCATGGTTGTGTGTATGTTTTATTTTATTCTAACGTCTTGCTTTGGTAAGACTTCCTGATCACTGCAGTATACCTTGTTACAGTCACTGTTTCTCTATAGAGCTGCCGCAGTCTTAGACAATTCCAACTCCTTCAGCCAGCGCTGCAAGATGTCGATCACCTCGTCTTTCTTCTCCCACAACAGCCAGTGACCACCGCCGTGCACCAGCTCCTGTTTGAGGTTGGGCATCACGCGAGGCATTCCTGCCGCCAACTCAGGTTTAAGAATGGGGTCGTCCACAGCACCAATGTAGAGAGCGTCGTGTTTGATCACTCGAGGCAGGTCCTTCTCATCTTCAAAGTCACGCTTGCGTTGCGAGTAGTAACTGCACGATCCGAAGAAACCCGAACGCGAGTATTCCGCAACGTAGTAGTCTAACTCAGCGTCAGACAGCAACTCAGACCGCTGTGTGTACACGGGGTCTGCAGAGTCATTGACGTTCTCCACCATCTTCAAAAACTCAAAGTCGTCCGCGAACTCATCGTATTTGCGGTACATGGCCGTGAAGATACGACGCGGATCCTTATCTAGCAGCTTGGCTGCTCGTTTCGAGTCTCCGAGCAGCTTCATGTACGAGAACTGCGGGATCGCCGGGATGAGCTTGTCGTAGTCGACGCAGGTATCGCCCTGAGGGAAGTACGGCGTGCAGATGCCACAGGCGGCGATAACGCGCTCCGGGTGGAACATGCACATGCGCCAGATCAATGCACCACCCCAGTCGTGACCCACAAACACAGCGCGAGGGATGTTTAAGAAGTCCAGCAGTCCGGCAAGGTCTCCCGTCACCTTCTTGGTGCCATAGCCCTCGACAGTCTGAGGGGTTGAGCTGCGACCGAATCCCCGCATATCCGGCGCGATCACTCGGTACGTCTTGGACAGCGCTTGGATCTGGTATCGCCACCCGAACCATAGATCGGGCCAACCGTGGACGAGCACAACGGGGGTGGCGTCACGAGGACCGACGTCAATGTAGTGCAGCGTGATGTCATTGCCGACAGGTGCGTAGTTGTGTTCCCATTCGTCCCAGAAGTGTGACGTCGTTGCCATGGTCGTTGGTACTTTAGCGGTGCGTTCGCGAATGCCACCAAGAGCACCTTGCAACCCAAGAAAAAGTGTCAAGTCAACATGCGCGGATGTCCTGACGCAGTTATTTACATTGAGCGTCCCATTTTTCCAGCCGCAATTGGCCGTTTGCTTCTGGCACGTAAACACGCACGTGAGCTGCTGGCCGCTCCTGAGAGATGTGGAGGTTGCAAGCCTGCAGCTTGCTGCCTGCGAGTTGTAGGCCTCCAGTGGTGTAAATTACCTTCGCACGGGTGTATTTCAAGGGTTAACTACCGGTAACGTGCTGCGTTGGCCATCGTTTTTCATGAACAAGTTCGGGTACAGGTAGAAAAATATTTTGAACCCGTAAGAGCTTGACTCTGTGCTGTACTATCGGAATTTGTCATGATAACACAGCCAAGATGATAGTATTCACACTTTGTGTAGTCGATCCTGTAGTCAGTGGAGACTGCAATCTCGATACTTATGCGATGCTTTCCACGTCGTTAAAACTAGGATATTATCTTGGCCTGAAGAATCTTCAGTGAAGATACATAACTTCCCGATACAAAACGGACCGATGAGTGACGGTGCAAGTTCGTAAACCCTGGAAGCAGGTATCATTTTCCAATTCACCGCGTACGCAACACTTACCTGCCTTCAAATTTACAACAATGGATCTCAACTCCTCCTATTCCAGCGCTTGCAAGCCATCGAACTTCTGGGACGAATGGGAACACAACTACGCACCTGTCGGCAATGACATCACGCTGCACTACATTGACGTCGGACCACGCGATGCTACCCCCGTTGTGCTCGTCCACGGTTGGCCCGATCTATGGTTCGGTTGGCGATACCAGATCCAAGCGCTGTCCAAGACGTACCGAGTGATCGCTCCTGACCTTCGTGGATTCGGTCGCAGCTCAACCCCTCAGACTGTCGAGGGCTACGGCACCAAGAAGGTGACGGGGGACCTTGCCGGACTGCTGGACTTCTTAAACATCCCTCGCGCTGTGTTTGTCGGTCATGACTGGGGTGCTGTCATCACGTGGCGGATGTGTATGTTCCACCCGGAACGGGTTATTGCCGTCTGCAGTGTCTGCACGCCGTATATGCCATGTACGTGGACACAGACACGTTAGTCCGCGCTGTTCCCCAATTCTCGTACATGAGCTTGCTTAGCCAACCCGAGGAAGCTGCTAAGTTATTAGATGTTGCACCACGACGGTTGTTCACTGCCACGTTCAGGATCCACACTGATATCGACGCTTCTCTTAGCTTTATCGAGCTACTCCGCGGTGTACCAGCCTCACCGAACCCGATATTCGCGAACCCGTCCAAGCTACTGAGCCAAGACGAGCTGGATTACTACGTTGCAGAGTATGAGCGTTCGGGATTCGCTGGTGGTTGCAACTACTACGCAGCGCGGTTCATTGACTTCAACGATGAGCGTGAACTTCCACGCACCATTTCGCACAAAGCTCTTCTGATCAGTCCTGCGGAAGATCGCGTTCTTAAACCCGAAATGGCAGCAGGCATGCGCAAATTGGTCCCAAATATGCAGCAGCAGGTTGTGGCAAACGCTGGTCACTGGGTTCTGTGGGAGCAAAAGGGCGAAATCACGAGAATTCTGCATCAGTGGCTGGACCGAATCTGCGAACCGACATCGATTGTACCATAGTTGCAGGCAAAATAGCAACTTCTCATCAAATTAGCTGGTAATACATTCGAATACGTAGCTAAGATAATGCAGTTGACTCTTTTCTTCCTCACACTCGTTCCTTTCTGCTTACAGCTTGCTGCGATTAGCTCCAGTAGCCGAGAGCTTGTCCAGCCAGGCCTTCAGAATCCCATTCACGCGTTCCTTCTGCTCCCATAAGACCCAGTGGCCGGCGTCATCCACGACGTGGGTCTCCAGATTAGGTAGAAATCGATGCATTTTGTGAGCCAATTCGGGTTTAAGAACGTGGTCATTTGCCGCGGCGATGAATAGCGCCGGGTGGTTGATGATTGGAGCCATCCCCTGCTCGTCCTTGAAGTCGATCTCTCGCGTCGCGTAGTACTGGCACGTGCTCTGAAACTTGGAGCGTTTGTACTGATCCACATAGTACTGAAGCTCCTTCTCCGACAGCATTGCCGAGCGCTGCGTGAAGATTGGATCCGTGGAGTTTGTCACGCCCTGGAGCGTACCGATAATCGGCATTTTGCCATCTTCCAGCGTCGGACTCATCTCCGAGTGTTTGCGGAATACAGCAGTGAGGAAGCGACGTGGAGCTGTATCCAACATCTTTCCCGTGTTCTCAGCGTCTGCCAGGATCTTCTGGTACGAGAAATACGGGACCTTGGCGACGACAACGTCTAATGGCATCAAGCGCTTGGCTGGAGGCGTGTAGGCTGTGCACACAGCACCAACAGCGATCACTCGCTCAGGATGGTAAAGGCACATGCGCCAGACCTGGCAGAGCAAAGAAACTCGTTAGAACCACCAGTACACTTTGCTGGATTGTAGACAAAACTACCATTCCTCCACCCCAATCGTGGCCGAGGAACGCAGCCTTCTCAATGTCCAGGCCGTCTACGAGTTATCACCAGCATAACCACGTTAGAAACTTAACAAGTTTCAACTTTCAAACGATAAATCACTCACCCAAGAGTGCAGCCAAGTCGTTCGTGACGTTCTTGGCGCCATAAGCCTCCACGTTCTGTGGTGTGGAGCTCTGACCGAAGCCGCGGAGGTCTACATGATATTATCTCGTTCAGTTATCACAGCACAGAATTGCAATGTTTCCTCCACTAACCAGGTACAATGAGACGGTAGGATGACTGCAGTGCCTGGATTTGGTGCTGGAACACGTAATTAACGGTTAGATAACACGAAGCGTATCCAAGATATCCATCGAACGCACCCTCCACCCGAACCAGAGATCAGGCCAGCCGTGCACCAGCACAACAGGCAATGCGTCTCGAGGCCCCACATCCACGTAGTGCAGAGTGATACCTTCCGCCGTGCGCATGAAAGCGTGCGGCCACTGCGCAGCTAGCGACGCCATACTTTAATTAACTACCTGTTAACTACCTGGTAGAAGCAGCAATGAAAGACTTGAAGCACGTTGAAGTTCGGCTGACGTAAACATGTATACTGTATACATCAAAAATAAATACCACGCCAAAAGGTTACGCTCAAGTCACCAAGGGACACAACTGCTCATAACCCCGTAATCTATTCTTACACGATGAACGGCGCTTCCTTCATGGCGTCGCCTGTGCCTCTGGGGATAAGAGCGGAAGACGACGAACATTTACCTCGAGTAGCTATCTGTCCGCATCGTAACTTTCGTTATTGCAGTGGAAGAAGCTGGTTGTCGGTCTCTACCAGAAGCGATCTGTTAAACCTGTATGGCTGGCCCGCGCCTCACTCAGGCCTCGACGCTGACAAGCTCTTACTTCCAGCAGCAGCAGGAGGACAACATGTTCAAGCAGCAAGACCGCTCCCCCGCAGGTGAGACCTTCGCGACCGTCGCGTCGTAACGCTGTGTCCCTAACTGACTCGCTTCTCGTCGTGTTGTTGGGCTCTCAGTTTACATGAGGGTGCCGTTCGCCACTAGACCCAAGAAGGTCGCGAGCTCCGTGACTGACAGCTTCGACCATCCCACAGCGACAGCGAAGCCTCCGCCCATTGGCGGCAAGATCCTCGGTCGATCTGCCAGTCGAGCGGCGTCCTCCGAGTCCTCGACTTCCCGCACGTCGTCCGCGACGTCGGCGTTGGCTTCGTTGACTCGGTTTCATTCGCGTCAGGCCAATCAGTCGACGACCAGTAACAGCTCCAGTCGAGAGAAGAACAACGACGACTTGGACTTTGGCAACAGCACGTCGTTAAATCTACCGTCCATCGGTAATAGCGAGAGGTCCAGACTCACGCCTTCGATTAATGCGACTTCCAGCAACATTGTGACGTCGCAGGCATCCACGGCAACGATTTCATACCCGACACGCGTCAGCAGTGGCAGAACGTCTCCTAGGAATGATTTAGCAAGAAAGAGGCAGCCTCGAGGACTCGTGGGCCTTCAGAACCTCGGCAACACTTGGTACGGTTCTGACCAATTTCATGCTGTTTGGCTCGCTAATACTAACACTTTTTGCTCTGCTTTATAGCTTTATGAACAGTTGTCTGCAGTGTGTGAGCAACCTCCCAGGGATTGTCAAGTACTTCCAACCAGGCCTCTATGCGCGTGAAATTAACGATACGAGTCCTACTAAGGGAGCGCTCGCCAACGCCTTTGGCGATCTCATCAAGGTGTTGTGGACAGGAGACAAGTTCACTGCCACTCGACCAGTTGAACTGAAACGTGTGATTGGAAAAGTTGCGTCGCGGTTTACAGGGTACGACCAGCAGGACGCGCAGGAGTTTTTGCGGTTCTTACTTGACGGACTGCACGAAGATCTCAATCGCGTACTAAAGAAACCGGCCTACTACGAGATTAAAGACCGACCAGAAGCCAAGGACCGAGATGTGTCGGATGAGTACTGGAAATTCTACCTGGAGCGGAACGCCAGCGCGTTGTCGGAGCTATTCTGCGGCCAATTGCGGTCCGAGATTCGCTGCGAGACTTGCAACCACCGATCGCTGTGCTTTGACGTTTTCTGGGATTTATCTCTACCCGTACCCAAAAAATCTGGAAAAAATAATGCCATGCGGGTATCCAGTGGGTTTTTCTCTGGAGGTAGAACCGCCTCAGTTGCTAGTGATACCGCTAGTAGTCCCAATGGAGGCATGTCGATTCATGACTGTCTTAAGGCGTACACGGAGCAGGAGTTCCTCAGTGACGACGCAGCCTACTACTGCTCCAAGTGCAAGACACATCGCTCTGTTGCCAAGAAGATCTCGGTTTATCGACTTCCGAACGTGTTGGTGCTTCACCTCAAGCGCTTCTCCTACTCAACGTTTAGTCGAGACAAAGTGAGCACGAGCATCAGTTTCCCAGCGCAAAGTCTCGACATTGCCGAGTACTGTGCCAGTGACGCTGTTGTCGACGGCAGCACACAATACGATCTTACGGGTATCGTACATCACATGGGCTCGCTGAATGGGGGCCACTACACTGCAGAGTGCCTCAACGCAGACTCACAAGAGTGGTTCGACTTCAACGACGGGTCTGTGACGGCAATTAAGAAGCCTGAACTCTACAGTTCCAGCGCCTACATGCTCTTCTATCAGCGTAGAGAAGAAAAATCCCTCACCATTTGAAAATCGTAGCCGAGTTACATTATTAACGCAATGGCAATAGAGTACTCCGTGTCAAGCGTTAAATTATTTGAAGTACATTTGTGCTCAACGTTTCAAACATTGAAATTAAGCCGTGAGTTTACAAAACATTTTTGTCAAAAGGGACAGTCGAACAGCAAAAACATAATCTGATGCAGGGTAACAAGATGGTGAGTCTGGTGGTCCTATTCGCTGGCAACGAACAGTAACAGATTATTGATCACATGAATGATCTGTACAGGTAGCGAATTCCCGTACAATAATACATGCGTACGAAGTATTTGTGAACGCTTTAGCAGCTCTGTCCTCAGTAATGTATGCTTCGGACGGTGCTGAGGGAACTTTGGAGCATGTAGCAATGGATTGTTCTCGCTGCTTAGTCTGACATCCCGTGGGCAGTGATGCGAATTCTGCACATCTGAAGCTTGGGAGGACGCAATCTTTTGAGACTCAAATTGAGAGGTGTCCAGAGTACCGTGATCCTTACGATGTCTCGATTCAAATCCAAGGAGGCCTTATTGTAGGCCTTGCTTTCTTTCGGCAGTGGGTACGACGGGGTTTGAGTTCCAGCCGCTAAACAGGTCATACTTGTTGGCGTACCGGCCCCGCCTCAGATCCTTCGACCAAGGCTGCTCTCATTCTCCAAAACGTCTTCGACTGCGCACCACACCCTCCAGTTTTTCCTTTAACGTTCGAGATGTCCCGCGCTACGCTCTCGCTCGCTCTGGTTGCAACTACTGCACTCGTCGTGAACGCCCGTCCGACCTACGTGGCTCTCCTCCCCAATGGCGACAACGTTCCAGGCGTTGCGGCTTTGGGCCACATTAACCCAGCAGGCGGGGGTGCCAACAACGACTTCGGCCTCGACTTTGCGAGCGCTGGCAAGTCGTGGACGAAGGAGTTTTGTGAAAAGGACTCGGACGGCGATGGCCAGACTAACGGCCAGGAGCTCGGAGACCCGTGCTGTGAGTGGGCCGAGAGCTCGAACGCCGTCGTCCAGTGGAAGGAGGGCCTCTCTCACCCTGGTAACGCGACGTCCAAGTCCGATCCATCTCTGTGGGCCAACATCTCTTGCGGTTCTTCGAATTCGACGACGACGGGCTCCACGACGGGATCAAGTGCCGGCACCGTGGAAGCCGGATCGACTACCGCTCCGTCGACGGACGCCTCGACTCCTGCGACCGATGCCGCTGCCTCGACTTCGTCTGCGGCTAGTGCTTCGTCTTCGTCGAGCGCAGCTTCAGCTGTCACTCCGGCGCTGTATTCGGCTGTCGGCGTGGTTGCCGCAGTAGCAACCTACTTCCTGTAGACTCTTTAAAGGTATCAAGGACATTCCTTTTGCTTTGTGTTCGTCTTCGATCATGTTCGCAGCTGAAGAGATCAGAGTCACCGTGCTAAAGTTTACCAACGTGCATGCCGTATTCAGATACCATAGGTAACCGGTTGTTCATGTGTCCAACGCGAACAGCAAACGATTATGGATGTCGTACGTCCGTAAAGCTGTAAGCAGGCAAGACCACCGGGATGGTGAGCTCCATTGGCGAGTCCGGTGGTCTTGCCCACATTGTCGGTTGATGACACCCCCGTAATCTTCGCCCGAATTCTCCACTGGTGGCCACGATAACAACGCCTTCCAACACCAATGTATTTTAATGATGCTGGTATTCCAGTGGTGTTAGACACTGCATCGTAGCAATTGCCGTGGCAAGTTGGTGTTGGATTTTTCTTCGCTTTGGTCTTGTTTAGTATCCTTGCGGGCAGCGTTTACGTGATACTTTCGTTCGACATAGTGCCAATGCAAGTGTACATGTACAGCTGGCGATCCGGATGCTCGGGTGTACCAGCAGTTGCTGGTCAAAAAGTAGGCAACTGAAAAAGTGAACCAGACTGGTTACCAGCAGCGTGAAGACCGTCTGGGACGCACTCCGTGATTGCCAAGCCTGATTAAAGCACGACGTCTCGACACAAATCTCCAGGAGCTTCCGTCGTGTGTCCCATGGTTCTTCTACAGATAACGACTCCTTTGCTAACATAACCACCGATTCGGTGCCGAAACTCGATTTCAGTCTTCATTTTCCAAAACGCGTTCGACCCCACACTTCACTTTTTACTCCGTTTCTTCCTTGTGATGTCCCGCGTTACCCTCTCCATCGCTGTTGTTGCGACCGCTATTGCCGTTGCGAACGCCCGGCCGACGTACGTCGCCCGCCTGCCGAACGGTGACAACGTGTCCGGTGTGGCCGCACTGGGCCACGTGAACCCCGACGGTGGAGGTACCAACAACGACTTCGGCCTCGACTTCGCGAGTGCCGGCGAGGAGTGGACGACGGCATTCTGCCAGCAGGATTCAGACGGTGATGGCCAGACCAACGGCCAGGAGCTCGGTGACCCGTGCTGCGAGTGGGTGCAAGACTCGAACGCCGTCGTGCGCTGGAGCGAGGGCGTCTCCCACCCGGGCGACTCGTCGTCCACTTCGGATGAATCGCTCTGGGCCGACATTACCTGTGGTTCTTCTACCTCGAACTCGACGTCAACCACCGCTGGCTCGGGATCCAGCGCCAGCACTGTCGAGGCCGGCTCGACCACGACCACCGGGACGGATACCGCCACGTCTGGCTCAACGAACGCGGCCGCTTCAAGTGACGCTGCCGCGTCGTCGTCGTCAAGTGCGGCTTCGGCCGTGACTCCGGCCATGTACTCGACCGTGGGTGTCGCCGCTGCCATCGTTGCCTTCTTCGTCTAGACTCTCGCGATGTAATAAACGTCAACAAGACCATTTCATTTAACATGAAAACGTGTTCACTATCCCATGGCTGTCGCAAATTAATCTTGAAGATTAATCGTATTATTTGTCGGACTGGGGAGAGGTAAGCTCGTCCATTCACTCAGCACCCCCGAGAGCGACTTGGTGAGCAATTGTTGCTCAGTGAGTCTCCTCTTGAGTCCCTCGTTGCAACGCAAAGCCCTCTCTCGATCTCGACTCTGTCTCGAAGCAATACCCTTCCATACTGAGTTTTCATCTGATGTTGTCAGGACTCTTGTCATTCGTTTTGACCGCTGTAGAGACTCCAGCTCTGCTTCGAGACTCTCGATCTCATGGCGTAGGAGCTCGATCTTTTCTTTATTTCGCACTCGTGGAGTGGCTGCTCTCTTACTTTTCTTTAGTATGGATCCTGCCTCTGTAACTCTGGAACCTGCCTCTGTGTCACTGGGAGGACGCAACATCTTCGTGTTGAGGTCGCAGGCAACGATCAGCGGTTCGTCTTTGACGAAATCCATTGGCCAACTTGTTTCGGTAAAATCGAGCGCGGCGAGGATTTCAGGGATGAAGAAATGAGAGTCGCTATCTTCGAGCAGGAAACTCATGCTAGCGCCGATGTGAGCTTGAATAGTAAAACTGGATATGAGGTAACTCTTCTACGGGTCGCTTGTCGTTGTCGCTGGTAGTCAACACCCGTTGGCCCCCGATAGGTTTACGCGAATAGCTTGTGGTGCCGATAAGGAATGTGTGCGGTTACATAATACGTTTATATTATACTTGATATGAGCTTCAAAGTGGCTGCAACTGTGCAGGATCTCATGAGTTGCGGCAGCGTTGGTCATTCCGGCATGAAATCAACTTTGCAACTCAGGTTTCTAGGGCCAAAAGACGCTTGAAGACTAGTTTTGAACCTAGTTGGGGCCGTTCTGAACCTACGAATGCTTCGTCATTTTCAAGTTTTTCTCGTTTTTCAAAAAGTTTTCACTTCAAAAACGAAGCCAATTAGCGCACGAACGTGTCGATTGTGGATAGTTTGGCACGCCCAAATGCGATCGGGTATGGCACTAAACCTAGATGCAGGTTGCAGCCGCATCAGAACCTTCGTAGGTTAGTACTGACAGAGCATTCCTGTACAACATGGTGGGCTTGCGTCTATAATCAAGAAATTGCTGGTTGATGTCCAGCTCCTCAGTAATACGCGCGATATACAAATTTGGTAGTAGTGCTGATTTCGGGTATTAGTATTAATTCTACTACTACCCTATGCTGAGAATAATACGATACTATAGTAGTATTAGTTTTAGGATTTTGAGGTTACTATAGTAGTAATATATTACTAATACTGGTAATATTCTCTCCCACTACGAACGATCCGTCGCTAACGCTGATAATCGTTGGCGATGGTAATCACACATAACTTCAACTGCTTTGCACCTCGTCCAGGCAGTCGTAAACAGAAAAACACATGAACGACGCCTACCAAACTCGCCACTTGCTCTCTTCAATGCGTCGAATCTCCTGTCGATTGTGACGCAGCAATAATTGCTGCTGGGCCCTCTCATTGTTCGTCCTCGTTCGCAACTTGCTCATTACAAAGGAACCTGTGGAGAATACACGCTCTTGAAAAGCTGTCGAGATACCTCGTCCCAGCCATACCCGTGCAAGTTTTGCGATCGACGGAAACTTGACTTCGCCTACCTCAGCAAACCAGCGGCAGATGTCGACTTTCCCACACAGATCTTCCACATTCCAAACTCGAACATTGTGCTTTCTGTTGAGAGTGATCACCTTCGCTAACTCACAGGAAGAGTAGCTTCGCCTTCATTTTGTTGTAAAGCGCCTGCATGAATAGCTTTGTAGAATACTCGATGTTCAACGCGCATCAGCGTTTTGGCATTCTCCAGAATATTATCGGTAGCTCCATCGGCACAGTCCGGAACACGCAGGAAGTTTTTTGGCGGACGGCCTCGTCCGGGGGTCTAGCAGCAATGACATGGCCACTGTTGTCGATGGCTTTTCGATTCTGTCACGTATCTGGTGCAATGTTTGCTTAATGCATCGCTGGGCCAACTCGCTCAGATCCGTGAGCTTCAACTCAACTCGTGGGAAGTTTTTTTCGTTGGTATCGACGCTGCGAGTTCCGTTTAGGTTGTAGGCCAAAAACTTGTAGGAATTCATTCGAGTGGAAGCCACACGCAGTAACGCATACATTGTCGACGATCGCATTGTTGCCGACTGAGATTCCACAAGAGCAAGTTCTGCCACACGGCAGACAACCGCCTCCAATTGAACTGCCAATTCCCATTCGGATTGTGATATACAATTGAAGACAGCTGCATCACTTGATGAAGCGTTCTGGAAGAACGCTTGAAATGCCGGGTAGTTAATGATCGAACGGCGAAATAGCTTGACCGGGGATGCCACACGAACGTCAGCATCAACCAAAGTAGCTAGCTCGGGTAGTCTGTGGAACATCTGGACTTGCTTGAGATGGGCTATTCTCTCAGATGACCGACTCGAGGCAAAAAAGTTGTTAAGTGCACGCAGCTTTCGAATCAGCGTACCTCCTTCGAAAAACGCTCCACACACACCCCTTTTTTGTCACTACAACCCGCTTCTTGACAAAATCGCTGGTCTTTGGATCCAGGATGTACTCATTGCGTACGTTTTCTTTAAGGCCGATTCCGTATCCGATACAAAGATTGAGCACGTGCATCGTGCAATCTGTCTGCAACGCCGAGTCAAACTGCTTCGAAACCTTCCTAGCGGTAGATGCCGTGTCCGAAAGCATAAAACGGGCCATTTTGTTTACGTCGAGACCATTTCGCGCCTTCAGTTCCTTGTCCAATACACCAGCAACTTCTTCCGAAGTGTGGCCATCGTTTTTGACTTGTGCCAGCAAAGCTAGGTGTCTTGGTTGCCACTTGTGGTCAATGAACCCACAGGATGCTCCTACAATACAGATCTTAGCTGAATTCGTCCAGAGATCGTGTTCTACATTCAGAAATGGCGTCTCAAACACCTCCTTGAACTCTTTTGCTAGTATTTCGGAGACGTCTTTCTTAAAGGCAGTATAGTGAGTATCCAGGATGTCGTTATAAGTTTTGTGTGAAGGAACGGTCACGTCTGGTTTCCCCGTAACACCAGCTAAGAAGTCACGGAAAGCTGGGGTAGTAATCATGTTCCGTGGTAATCCATCACGAACTAGCCACCGAGCGATGTGGCCCGAAATTTTGTCCTTAGTCACTGGAGCATTTCAGCCTAACTTCTTTTGGCGGTTGATCTGCTGGCCTGTCGTCTGGGTAGGCTCCGCTGTACGCTTTGTCTCTTCTTTCGGCTCCACAGCTACCGAGAACCGCTTTGTCCGTTTGGATCGATGTTCCTGCTCTTTTTGAGCCCACTCATGCTCCTTGTGTATGGAAACTAAATGGTCTTTGGCATTGGAGGTGTTCTTCGCCCGACACAGGGAGTCTTGCCATGCATTGTTCTGTAGGCAAAGGAGGTATATGTGAGTGTATTCTGCTCCTTTGTGCATGACCATCTCATCTAGCCGATGTACGTAGTCCCAGATCCAGTTGGTAGCTTTCCTTGGGCGAGCGTGAGATGGGACGTCAGTGGAAGTCTCCTCTTCAGCGTCACGATCGTCCTGTGCGAGGTTTATCACCGCGTCCTGACTTGAACCTGAAACATCTGAGGTACTACTTGGTGTGTACTCCTGCGAGTCTTTGTCAGACTGACGAATTGCCGAACACATGCTCGACTGCAAAACCTGCACATAACATACTGATTAGACCAACACGATACACGTACGAACAACGATCGCACCGCTTAGACAGCTCGGCACCATCGTATACTGCATTGCTGCACAAGTGATGCACCTGACGTCCGCACACGCTGCAAGGATCGATCTGCGGCACGTCTCCCCACTCGCAATCAGCCTTAGCGCACTTCATAGACCTGTGATCTCCGGCGTAAATTTTAAACTGATTGAAGCGAGAGAGGTCTGATAAAGTCACCAGAGCCACAGATCGCGCACCCTCTAAAGATCTTCGAAGGTTGAAGTTTGCGGTAGTAAAGTAGTAATTTAGGTAGTAGTATTACTGCGTTTTTATTCTACAATTCTACTGTCTGTACTATTTGGCGAAATCGAGACACTCTACTACTCTACTATAGTACTTGTATTAGCGATAGTATGTAGTAATATCGCTACTAGTTTTAATGGTTACTACCAACCCCTGATTGTGACTCACAGTTTTAGCGTACGACTTTCGCTCCTTGGTCACGTAAACTTGCACTCTTTGATGGTTTCTATCACGTAATCGGCACAAAGCTCAGTTAGCGGCCATTTCACTTCTTGTTTTACCCTGCAACAAGCACAATGAGTCTCTCATCCGAAGTACAAGCGACCGACGAGCAGTTCCTAACTGAGATTCTGTCACTACTTGACGTTGACGAAGGACGCCTCCCACTGAGTGGAGACCTGCCGCAACCAAAGCTGAGAAAGCTACGTCCTCACCCTGAAAGTGACATAGTCGTCAGGCCGAAACGGATCCGAAAGGAACCCACACCTCGCGTGAGAAACAAAGCCAAGATCGAGCTCTTGCGCCACGAGGTTAAAGGCCTGGAAGCGGTGCTCGCAAGCCTACAGAACTCAAGCCGGGGAGCTACAACCGTTGAACGCCGCCGTGCTGCATCGTTATGGAGGATCATCGCTATGAAGCAGAGCCACGAGCGCCAGCTTGCGGAGCAACGCAACATGGGGCTGAGACGTATGCTCTTCGAACAGTTTTCTCTTACGAGGTCACTCACACACGTGCTCGACGAATGGACAAATCTACCTTCCACAGACTTAAGTCTAAGTGCCAGCCATTGCTTTTGTACATGTTTGAAATAACAGATTAATCAGAATATTCATGCATTGTTAGATAAGACAATGATCTCCCTCCCTCCAAGACAAGCAAGAGATCAAATGAAAACCTCCGTCTAGGGGCTATCCTCAAAATCAATAGCAGCAATTCTCATCAATTACTCTAAAAGGAGCTGCCTTCACTACATGTAGTGCAGCGTCTCAATCTACCTACTGCAGCCAAAGTTTGAGACGGTAGGCGTCACCCCCGTTTAAATAGTACTTGACCAATCGCTCATCGCGCACAAAGCCCAGGTTCTCGTACAGGCGGATGGCGCCCTTGTTGGCGATCTCCGTCTCCAGCATCACCTCCTCGCAGCCGTCGTCGCGCATGCGCTCGATGGCCTTCTGAGCCAGCTGCGAGCCAATGCCGCGGTGGCGAAACTGCTTCTCCACGGCCAGCATGGCGATGTATCCCCTCCAGCGGCGCTTGGGGTCTCCCTGGCCGTGCAGTCCGTCGTCTCCCGTCTCCTCCGGCGTGGCGCCGAGCGGCTCCTGACGGCAGATAATGACACCTACGAGCTTGTGCTGCACTCGCGCCAGAATGCTCAGCTGCGGCCAATTGTATAGGAAATACCGGTACGTAAAGATCGAGTACGGCTCCGACAGGTCCTTGTCGATGAGCTTCACTAGTTCAGCGAGCTGCTTCTCGCCCTGGTACGTCGAGAAGACCACCGCATCAGCATCAGTTGTGCCGGAGGACTTGGACTTGGCCATCGTAGCAAATGCGATCTCTTTGACTTGATATTTGTATGGGTTACAGGGTTACACTACCGGTATACTGATATCAACCGGTACTATTTATCCGTTTCTCTAAGTGCGATCCAGAGTGGCGCACATAATAGACAATTTGGCAATTTGCAAGTAAAAAAGCATTTCAACAAATAACAACAAACAAAAAATTCTATGGATAGTGTTGGTTAGTTACGAGTAAATGAATAGCAAGCTTGTTGATTGTTCATCTGTACGCTGACTAAAAAGCTAATGTAAGAGGCGCGCTTAGAAGCGGACCATGCGCTCCAGCATGCGCTTCTTGTCCTCGAGCTCACGCAGCGTGGCCTCCTCGTGGTCCTCGAGCCAGTCGCGGGCGTCACGAATAGCGCTCTCGACGTTCGTGTCACCCTTTTCACGGGCCATCTCGATCGCACGGTAGATGAACTGCTCCAGGTCGTTGCGGGCCTCAATGCGACGCAGCATCTCAGCGTCGTCCTTCTTGAACTTGTCGGCCTCGGCCACCATGCGGTCGATGTCCTCCTGGCTCAGACGGCCACGGTTGTTCGAGATGGTCGTCTCGGCCTTGGCGCCGGTCTTCTTGTCACGGGCCGACACGTTCAGGATACCGTTAGCATCGATCTCGAACGTCACCTCCACCTGGGGCTCGCCACGCTTGGCACGCTCCAGACCAGAGATGTTGAACTCGCCGAGCTTGTTGTTCGACTCGACGCAGGCGCGCTCGCCCTCGTAGATGCACACGTCCACGGACGTCTGGTAGTCCTCCTCGGTAGTGTACACACGGGTCTTGCGCACCGGGATGGCCGTGTTGCGCTTGATCAGCACCGACATGACCTTGCCCACCGTCTCGATACCGAGAGACAGCGGGGTGACGTCAACCAGCAGCAGCGAGTTGGTGGCGTCGTTACGGATACCGTCCAGGATAGCGCCCTGCACAGCGGCACCGTAGGCAACGGCCTCGTCCGGGTTAATGGACTTGGACAGCTCCTTACCGCCGAACAGAGTGGACAGCATGGTCTGCACCTTGGGGATACGCGTGGAACCGCCGACCAGCACCAGCTCCGTCACGTCCTCGGGCTTCATCTTGGCGTCCTCGAGCACCTTGAGCACAGTCTCCTCGCAACGCTTGAACAGCTCCTCGTTGAGCGACTCGAACTTGGCACGCGTCACAGTGGACGAGAAGTCGACGCCCTCAAACAGCGAGTCCACCTCCACCGATGCCGACGTGGTGGTCGACAGCATACGCTTGGCCGACTCACAGGCCGTACGCAGACGACGCATGGCACGGGCCGAACCCGACGGGTCCAGGTTGCGGTTCTTACGCTTGAACTCCGTGAGCAGGTGCTCCACCATGTTGTTGTCGAAGTCCTCACCACCCAAGTGAGTGTCACCGCCCGTCGACTTGACCTCGAAGATGCCGTTCTCAATAGACAGGATCGACACATCGAAGGTACCTCCACCCAGGTCGAAGATCAGCACGTTGCAGGCCTTGCCATCCGTGCCGGCGTTCGTGTCCAGACCGTAGGCCAGAGCAGCGGCCGTGGGCTCGTTGATGATACGCTTGACGTCCAGGCCAGCGATGGAACCGGCGTCCTTGGTGGACTGACGCTGCTGGTCGTTGAAGTAGGCGGGCACAGTCACCACGGCCTGCGAGATGCTCTGGCCCAGGAAGGCCTCGGCCGTCTCCTTCATGCGCAGAAGCACCATGGACGAGATCTCCTCGGGCGTGAAGCTCTTGTTCTCGCCCTTGAACTCCACCTCGATCAGCACCTTGTCGTCATCGCCCTCCTTGATCTTGAAGGGGAAGTGCGTGGCGTCCTTCTTGACCACCTCGTCGCTGAAGCTGCGGCCAATGATACGCTTGGCGTCGAACACCGTGTTGGTGGCGTTACCGGCGGCCTGGATCTTGGCAGCCTCACCGATCAGACGCTCGCTCTCGTTGAAGGCAACCCACGACGGAGTGGTACGGTTACCTTCGCTGTTGGCAATAATCTCCACCTGGCCGTCCTTCCACACGCCCACGCACGAGTACGTCGTACCCAGATCGATACCGATGACCTCCGAGAAACCCTTCTCGGCACGCTTGGCACGCTCCTCGCGCTCCTTGCGGGCCTTGTTGATCTTCTCCTCGATCTCCATGCGCTTCATCTTGCGCGTGGCCTCGTCCATCTCGACGCCGCTGATCTCCTCGTCCTGCACCTGCTGGGCAGCCTGGGCCTGGGTCAGGCCGGCCTGCAGGGCCTTGTTGCCCTTCTCCACGGTCAGACCCTGGGTGTAGGCGGTGATGGCCTTGGCGTAGTTCTTGATGTAGAAGTGGGCAGCACCCAGACGAGCGTAACCCTTGGCGAACTTAGCGTCCAGGTCAATGCACGTCTTGGCGTCCTGCATGGCCGGGGTGGCCTGGCCCGCCGACAGGTAAGCGGCCGAACGGTTCGAGTAGTAAATCACGTTCGAGGGCTCGTACGCGATGGCCGTCGTGAACTCCTTGATGGCCGTAGCGTGGTCGCCAGCGGCGAAGGCGGCGTTTCCGCGCTCCTTGGCCTCAGTGCCAAGCTTGGCACGCTCCTCGGCGGGGACGGCGGCGTACACGTCCTTGGTGGTCTTACGGGAACGACGCTTCGGGGCCATTGTGACGACAGCAAGAGGGGAAGAAGAGAGTGACTTGCCCGCTGGTTTCCGAGTTGGAAAATGACGTCGAGGGGGATCTAGCGGGCTCTACTAGCCAACCGAGTGGGGTTGGCATTGAGCAACTTGTAAGAGACGGTGTAGGAACCGGTTGCAGGTTTGGGGGAAAACCAAGTTGTGAATGGTGGGAACGTTGGAGCTCTGCTGGCCAGTAGTTTTCAAGGAGAGGCGCTAAGTTCGCCTTAAGTTCGCAAATGTTGAAGCGACCATCTGATTCGATTGCCGATTTGACTGGCAAAGAAAAAAAGGAACGCTGCCAAGGATTTCGGGGCTCGAAATGCGGACGAGCAGCTCGGTCTCTTGACTGTGTGGCGGTCTGTGTGTTTCATCTGAAGCAGCGAGAGCGACTGGGCTACGTTAGCGATATCGCTGACAGGATGCACAAGGCAAGGAGTTTTGAATTGTCAAACATGTCGCTGCAGAGCAAGCAACCGGGACTGATCGTTTTAACAGCACGTTGCCGCCGGAGTTGACGCTAACTAATAGTTGAATCGCCAGACCGAGTGTAGTGACTCCGTTTCGAACACGCGTTTGACACTTGCCGTTAATCAGAGCAGGGGAGGTGCTTGGTGCGGCTCACATCGTCCACCTTGAAGCGCTAGCCAGTACCGCTCGTCGATTAGACATTCCAACTTTGGTGACTCCAGTCGAGTCGCGAAATTTGCTAATAGTAAATTTCGTTTGTGAAAACATTGACAATTTTGCGTAAATTTTATCGGTGTCACAAAATTGCTCGATTGTGTATGTAGTTCAGTAGTTTTTTTTATTGGAACGAGTGCATTTAGAGAGATTGGTACCTCGTTTTGTTTCTCTTAACCCCCTTGCCAAGTACTGCTACCGCTAGCAATTACTCATCACAACAATTCAGTTTCTCGTTGTTCGCCTTCAGCAATGGGGGCATTTACTCCTCCACCGTGGTGCAAATACACTTCCAGCGGAAGCATCCATGACTCACAAAACTTCTTTTCTCGCAGATTGTCCTGTTAATTTTGTGAATATTCGCCTCCAGCAAAACTCTTCCTAAACAAAGAAAGCGTTGGCCAGCCAAGCTTCTCGGCTTAGCCTTAGCAACGCTAGCATTCTTTCAGCTGCACCCCGAAATAGCTCTCTCCAGTCAAGTTGTTAGCGCCTGCCTCCAGCAACGGAAGCAGGTACTCACTATTATTTTACAAGGTTTACGTTTTTTTTATCAAAACCATGTCAAATTCTCTTACCAAGATGCTAAGTCTGAAGCAAATCGACTTGTCCAGTAGACGACTGGAATGGATAACTAACACGCGGCATCCTCGAGTTTATATTTTAAAGGTTTTTCAGTAATATATACTTAACTTAAATAGAAGGCCATTTTCATCATCATCATCATATTGCTTCGTGTTCTTGCTCGTGAAAATATCTTCACCATGGATCGCAAGATCGCTTACAACGCCGCATGCAGCCCAAAGAATGTCGGACCGGTTCTTGTGTTAGTTTGATTGCTTTTGTGTTCGATAAAAGGCTTGCAATAATGACATACAAGAAAGCAAGCGTTTTGCTAAAATTCGATCGGTGGCAGTGTTGTCGAAATCTATCAATCGGTAAGACGTCGGTTTGATCAAAATCCAAAGCAAAAACTAAAATTCTCATAATCCATGCGAGTTTTGAATCTGAGTTTACAGTACAATTTCCCAAATTCCTTTTAGCCATGGGGTTAACGTTGGTAGAACTGCTTACCGACCAACGTGCAGAATGTATCATGTCATTTATCGATTGGAAGCCGCTATGCAGGGTAAGTGAGCGCTGGATGTGTCCGATATTTCAGACTCATGCGAGTATGTTGGATTGGAAAGAGCTCTGTTTGAGTGGATACTTCCGATGTTCGAGGCCCATGTAAACAAGTTGGAATGGGAGGATCTCTGTTTGAGCTCACAAGATTGGCTGCTCCGTTGTTCGAGGCGTATCCGCACCTACTCGATTGGGCGGCGTTGTGCAGATTAATTCGTTCGTGGAAACTGTCACTTTTCCATGACCATCTGGACGAACTGCATAGGTACGAGCTCTCCGCTCACGCAGGCGAGTGGATGCTGCCGTTTCTCGTAGAGCACCATGACATGCTCGCCTGGGAGTGACAGATGATCTTCAGCCATGGATGCTACCAGTATTGTTAAAAACGAACCCGGACAATCTTGACTGGGAGGAACTCTCTTCAAATGCAACATTGTGGATGCTCCCGTTGTTAAAGGTTAATGTCAACAGACTTGACTGGATGATGGTTTCATTGTTTCTAGAAGAGTAGATGTTGCCGTTGCTGGAAGCGAACGTCAACAAAATCAACTGGAAAATTTACGAGAAGAACTACTATCTTAAGCCATGGATGCTTCCGTTGATGTTGAAAGAAGGCCCCGACCAACTCAACCAGAAGCTTATTTGCGCCGACGAGGAGGCCTTCCTGAAAACGGACTGTGAGGAACTGAAGTGGTGCGACGAAGACTTGGTACAGGTACTACTTGGACCCATAGTCAATCGGATAAAGAAACGTGGTCGTGAAGATGGAATGGAACCAAAACGAAAACGCGCCAGGTCGTTTTGATGCACGTACATGGACAAGTTTTGACTCGTTTAACTCGAATCAACTTCAATTATGATCTCCACAGTCGGTTGGGACAAGAATAAGCCACTCTTGACTTCCGAACCCGTTTGTGCTTGACTTGGGTAAAAAAAAATGTAGTAGCTGTTTGTTTGGTCCTGCTTTGTGCGCTGTGCAATAGAGCATTTGAAATGTATCTTAATTGAAGGTTACTAAACCACTAATTAGCCCAACTCGCGAATAGCAAAGTGTTATGTTTTCATTTACACAAACACTACTGCTTAAAAACGAGTTGCTGCAAAAGAAATCTACAACACTAAGCCAGCAAGACCGACAGCTTACAGGTGCTGCGCACGCAGCGCCTCAGATCCGTCTGTCTTCAGTAGCTCCGGCACAAACGGAATCAGTGCATCGATCTCCGCCTTCACGTCCGGCGTGATCTTCGAGACCGCTTCGATGGCCTTTAGGTTTTGCTCCAGCTGCGTCGGCGTCTTGGCGCCAATCATGACCGTCGACACATTCTCATTACTGACACACCAGGCCAGTGCCAGCTCCGCCATAGAGATGCCGAGCTTCTCGGCCACCGGCTTAAGCTTGTCCGCCTTGGCTACACGCTCCGCAAAGTCCGGTGTGGAAGCCTTGAACAGCGGATCCTCCATACGAGAACCCGCAGGCGTACCAGAACTGTACTTGCCTGTCAGTGCGCCATACGCAAGAGGTGACCAGGTCGTGAGGCCGAGTTTGTACTTCTTGTACAGGTCGACGTACTCGAAGTCCACTTTGTTGCGATCCAAGATGCTGTAGATCGACTGCTCCACGATGGGACGGATGAGGCCAAGACGGTCTGCGGTCTCACACGCTTCGATGATCTGAGCAGCGCTCCACTGGCTGGTACCCCAGTAGAAGGCCCAGTCCTGGTCGATGACAAAGTTCATGGCTCGGACAGTCTCCTCAATGGGAGTGTACGGGTCGGGACGGTGGCAAAAGATGACGTCGACGTACTCCTGATCCAGTAGCTTCAAAGAAGCCTTTGTGCCTTCCACGATGTGCTTGCGGCTTAAGCCCTGCTCGTTGGGGCCAGATTCATGCACAGTTTCATATGGCTTCGGCCCGAAGAAGATCTTGGTGGTGATGACGAGATCCTCGCGGTGCCACGTTCCTTCGGCGATGCCCTTCTTGACAGCGGCACCCAGATTTCTCTCAGCGAGACCCCCGCCGTAACCCTCAGCAGTGTCGAAGAGGTTGACTCCGTGCTCGAAAGCCAGCTTCATCATGTTGTACCATGCGTCGGCCGTGTAGTTGTCTTTGACGTCCATCCAGCTGCCAAGCGAGAGCTTGGAGACGAGTAACCCGGAGTTACCGAGGAAGCGATAGGTCATACCGGAGGACTTGAGGTTAGCGGTAGCAGCAGAAACCATGGTGTTTGCTTTGTTGGTCGTTGTTGGTAGTCCGTGGTGAATTCGGAAATGAGCTTGTCGACTTCAGAAAGTGGATTCGGAGTTGGGAGTACCGATTTGGCGTGGCGGCGAAGGTCAAGTAATAGATTACTTGACCTCCTTGATGCTGTCAAAAGCAGTCCGCACGGTTTTAATCAAGCACTTGGCATGACTAACCGGATGTGTAATAATCTTCTCGTGCTACCGTTGGGGATGCCACATAGTGGATGAGCAGCAGACCGAACGGTGTCGGGACGGAATAAATTAACGTCTTCGAGAGCTCTGAGGCACTTATAATATAGTCTATATTGTATTGATTACAAGGCGATCGCGGTCTGTGTAGGTGGTCGTGAGGGATGAACGAGGTGACTTCTATTTGGTATTTTCATTACTGTTTTAATTTGCTTTAGACAGTTGTTCCGTTCTATCTACTCAAATAGTACAAGTGATCAGGGTTTGGGCCTAATCTATATACAGCTTATGAAACTTATCTAAAGTGAGTAGAATTGAAAGCTCTGAACACCAAACAGAAAGTTGGGCTTAGTAGATATCTTCAGGGGTGCTGTAGATAGTGAAACGTGCCGTACCAGACGACATCGGCCTGGCCTCGACCAACGAGGCATGGGATCTGCATGGGCATTGTATTTGGAGCAGCTTTACGCCAAATCATCAAATCATGATTATGTTGTCACAGGATCTACATAATCTATTTGGCACGTCACAACGAAAGTTCATAATCAGACTCTGTTACTACGAAGTACGATACGATTCGTTTGGCTTCGAAAATAAGAGATCTATTGATAGTTTCCTATTGTGGAAACGAGGCAACCTAGAATCAAGACAAATGACACACAACCATGGATAGAACCGCCGAATTCTTAGGACGAAGAATGCAACACTATGGTAATAAGAAGCACAGAGCCACGAGAGACGGTAGGCATGTTAGCCGTATCATATTCACTTTAGGCTTTATATCCCTGTCTGTTCTTATATATATTAGCTAATACTTCGAAGTATAGAATCCTATGTAGGATTGTTTGTCAGAGATAATGCATTAATTCGTCTCCACCAGACGAAATAGCCGCCCCAATACCCCTCCCTGATTGATGATTGCGAAGTAAACACCACAGGCACTTCGATCTCATTTATGTTCAAGCGGTTAGTCATGCCAAGTGCTTGATTAAAACCGTGCGGACTGCTTTTGACAGCATCAAGGAGGTCAAGTAATCTATTACTTGACCTTCGCCGCCACGCCAAATCGGTACTCCCAACTCCGAATCCACTTTCTGAAGTCGACAAGCTCATTTCCGAATTCACCACGGACTACCAACAACGACCAACAAAGCAAACACCATGGTTTCTGCTGCTACCGCTAACCTCAAGTCCTCCGGTATGACCTATCGCTTCCTCGGTAACTCCGGGTTACTCGTCTCCAAGCTCTCGCTTGGCAGCTGGATGGACGTCAAAGACAACTACACGGCCGACGCATGGTACAACATGATGAAGCTGGCTTTCGAGCACGGAGTCAACCTCTTCGACACTGCTGAGGGTTACGGCGGGGGTCTCGCTGAGAGAAATCTGGGTGCCGCTGTCAAGAAGGGCATCGCCGAAGGAACGTGGCACCGCGAGGATCTCGTCATCACCACCAAGATCTTCTTCGGGCCGAAGCCATATGAAACTGTGCATGAATCTGGCCCCAACGAGCAGGGCTTAAGCCGCAAGCACATCGTGGAAGGCACAAAGGCTTCTTTGAAGCTACTGGATCAGGAGTACGTCGACGTCATCTTTTGCCACCGTCCCGACCCGTACACTCCCATTGAGGAGACTGTCCGAGCCATGAACTTTGTCATCGACCAGGGCTGGGCCTTCTACTGGGGTACCAGCCAGTGGAGCGCTGCTCAGATCATCGAAGCGTGTGAGACCGCAGACCGTCTTGGCCTCATCCGTCCCATCGTGGAGCAGTCGATCTACAGCATCTTGGATCGCAACAAAGTGGACTTCGAGTACGTCGACCTGTACAAGAAGTACAAACTCGGCCTCACGACCTGGTCACCTCTTGCGTATGGCGCACTGACAGGCAAGTACAGTTCTGGTACGCCTGCGGGTTCTCGTATGGAGGATCCGCTGTTCAAGGCTTCCACACCGGACTTTGCGGAGCGTGTAGCCAAGGCGGACAAGCTTAAGCCGGTGGCCGAGAAGCTCGGCATCTCTATGGCGGAGCTGGCACTGGCCTGGTGTGTCAGTAATGAGAATGTGTCGACGGTCATGATTGGCGCCAAGACGCCGACGCAGCTGGAGCAAAACCTAAAGGCCATCGAAGCGGTCTCGAAGATCACGCCGGACGTGAAGGCGGAGATCGATGCACTGATTCCGTTTGTGCCGGAGCTGCCGAAGACAGACGGATCTGAGGCGCTGCGCGCGCAGCACCTGTAGATTTCTTTTGCAGCAACTCGTTTTTAAGCAGTAAATGAAACATAACACTTCGCCTTCGATTGTAATATTTGGGATATAGTGTTATCCACTTATAATTTTTTAACTAATCTTTATTGTAATATTCCATTTGAAAGTGTTTTGCATTATGCAGTTGACGATAACTTTGGTAAATATTAATACTAAACTATTTGTTAGTATAAAAGTAAAGTACTTTGGAAGTGATATTACTGGTAGTAGTTATGATCGACGCTTAAAAACAATCCTACTAGTTGGGTAGTAACTAGAACGTGAGCTAGTTGAACAAAACAACTACTACTCAACAACTGGAAGATATCTTTGGTGGCTTCTCCCTTTCGAACAACAAATACAATAACCTGATTTGGGTACCTGCAAAAACCCCACTGAGGACTTGTGCTCTTGTTTGGTTCAAAGAGTCATATATCGGGGATGGTGTGCCATGCTTTCGAAATAGATAGTAAGGAATTCGTACGTTTTTATCTGCACGTTGCGTTACCACCGGTGGGGCACAGCTTATTCCGAGATACTCAACTAAACAAAGCTCAAGCCTCAGTGAAGTGGACCAAACAAGCTGCCCCCATAGAAAGTTTTCACAAGCGACCCGTGGTCGTCTATGATAATGAAATCCGTCCGCTACCTCTACCCATGATTCGGACCACGTCTCTGACAATGCTTCGCACATTTACAAGCGGAAACCCGCCACCTCCCACACTGTAATTTCGTCGAAAGCAACGAACGAGTACATGGCCTCGACATATTTGAAAAGAGTTATATAAATCTCCGGTGTTTCTTTTAAAATAAAAGAGCTTAATGTCATATCTCCCTTATCTCAAACACATGAAAAAGTTGCATCTCGATGGTCGACAATAGTGCTATTACAGTGCTATAGTACTTGTTGAAGCTGTCCCTTATCTACTATTTGCTATTATCGCAGATTTTGCATTTATGATTACTATCATACTAGTTTGGAAGAAATTCATTCAACTTTAATCCCTGTCAATAAATAAGTAAGCTCGTTGACAACTTGTCAAGAGAATACAATTGAATCGTTTTTTCAACGCCTGCTTGAACCTCGAGCACACATCTGGTTTAGGCATGGTGTTAAGGTTGGTGATGGTAATACTGCTGACCGACAAGCGCGCAGAATGCATCGCGTCCTTAATCGACTGGAAGCCGCTGTACAGGAGAAGTGATCGCTGGGTGTTCCCCGATATTTGTGGCTCATGCGAACAAGCTGCATTGGAGAGAGCTCTGTTCGAGCCCGCAGTAGTGGATGGTTCCGATATTCGAGGCTCACGTGAACAAGGTGCAATGGAAAGAGCTTTGTTTGAAGCCACAAGAATGGATGCTCCCATTGCTACAAGCACATCCGAGAGGGATCAACAGGGAGATCCTGAGCGAGAGACTGCAACCGTGGATACTCCCGCTACTTCGCACTCATCCGTATCGAGTAATGTGGTACGACATTGGTCGTGTGCATGAAAATTGGATCTGTCCATTTGTTGAATAAAACCTTGACGAAATACCTTTACCGCGCTGTGGGCATCGCGTCGAACGCCATGGATGACGCCACTTCTGCTACGCCATCTCGACAAGTTTTTGTTTTGCTATCGGTATTTCTTGGACACGAAGTCGATTGATGGCTTAAAAAAAAGAGGAAAGAAGCCAAATCGGCAACGTACCAATTTTCTATGTTGCGCTTGCTAAAGCATTAGAGACTTGTCCCGTTTCGCTAGCTTTAAAGCAATTTTGTTTTTAAGTAAAAAAAAATACTACGTGATTTCAAGGCTTTATACTTTTTTTCTAAAGTGTTTTTCATGATTGCTTAACCTCATCTAGATGAGAGTGAGGCTGGTGCCGTTGTTGGACAACTGCACAATTTCCAGGTCCTGGTAGGTTTGGATGCAGGCGTACAGCTGTTGAGAGGTAAAGCCCTTGCGCAGTACAACCGGTTCCAAGTCGCTCATGGCGAGAATCTTGAGATTGCGATCATTGGCGAACTCCTGCACCAACCGGAAGATCTTGGACGTAGCATCCGTTGACCCGCCACTGCTTCCTGCCCCCGTCTTGCCACTGTTTCCTGTCCCATTGGCATCATCCTGCTCTGACAACGACGCCTTGGACACGTACACTAGTCGAATCGCTTCGTCGACATCTTGGCGGATAACTTCCGTAGAGAACCGCAGGCGAGCGAGAGCCTGTGAGAGACGGAGAATACTCAACAACTGACGCGCTGTCATGGCCGTCTGGGCATCGTTCGCACCGCCGTCTCCGAATTGCTGACGGAATTGCTGCTGCTGTCGCTCACGCGCGTGTTCATTGGCGTCCTGTTGACGGAGTGTCACGTACGCCTCGACGATATAGCCGCAGAGATCCTCCGGGATGCTGGGCTGATACTGCTTGGCAATGGCAATGAAGTATCGTAGCACTTCGGGACGAACAGGATCGAACTTCATCTCTGGGTTTCGTGAGAACCGATGCACATACGTCACGTGACGTGCCAGCGCCTCATCCTTTTCGTAATTGGCCACATCCAGTAGTAGAAACAAGAGATCGAAACGAGACAACAGCGCGTTGGGCAGGTTGATGTTCTGAGACGCACTGAGCTTCTTGTTGTACCGTCCGTAGATGGGATTTGCTGCTGCAAGAACAGACGTACGCGCATTGAGCGTCGTGGTGATGCCTGCTTTGGCAATACTCACCGTCTGCTGCTCCATGACTTCGTGAATGGCTGTACGATCGCCCTCTTCCATCTTGTCGAACTCATCGATACAGCAGATTCCCATATCCGCTAGCACCAGCGCACCGCCTTCAAGTGTCATCTCCTTTGTGGTGGCATCGCGCACCACTGCAGCTGTCAAACCCACGCCTGAACTTCCTTTACCGGTCGTGTATACTCCTCTGGGGGCCACAGTAGCGATATGTTTGAGAAGCTGCGACTTGGCCACTCCAGGGTCTCCCATAAGCAAAACATTGAGGTCTCCACGCAGCTTCATGCCTTCATCCATACGCTTGGTAACACCACCGATCAGTAGTAACAACAGCGCCTTCTTGACATCCTCGTGGCCGTAAATCTCCGGTGCCAAAGACTGGGACAAGACCTCGTACACATTCTCAGCGCCTTCCTGTAGTCTCAACACGGCGCTTTCCATCGCCTCAGACGACTCCATAGCGGAGTACCGTTTCTTATGGTTCACCACGTCTGTCGCCTCCAAGTACGTCTCCGTCACCAGCCCCATTTGCATCTGTCGTTGCGGCGAGTACGGGAGCGGCAAGAAGACGCCACAGATGGTCACTAGAGCGCCAGGCTCGCACGTCCGCGTGAGTTCGCCTCGTAGATACACTGTAAGAGACCGTGGAATGTGTCCCATCGGCACTTGATCCGGCAGCTCCTGGAACTTGACTTCCTGGTACTTGTCGAACTTGGAGGCCTTGGTTTGCATGATCAAACGACCTTGTGCCTTGTTAGCCTCACAGCGTTCACTTGGACACTGTGTCAAGGGGTTAAATTGCCGTGCTTTGACTTCCTGGTACACTTCATAGGCGCAAGCCTCGCACGTGTACGTGGCCACAGTCAGCAGCGGCTTGACGGTGGATACTCTCGTTACCATGCCCTTAATACGGACCAGAGCACCAACTTTGGCTGCCTTTACGTCTCGAATGGGTACAGCTTTGAGCTTGACTCCAGGGATCAAATGCACCTCAAAGCGACGCATTAATGCTGGTGGGAACATAGTGGCAGCGTTGGCGTTTGAGGCCGCTTGGCTCTCTCCTTCTTCTGTTTGACGCTGCTGGGCTAATTCCTGAGCTCGAGAGATTCTGAGGACGTCTAGTACGTCTTGAGAATCAGAAATGTCCCTTGTAGGGGCTGGGAGGTTCTCGTCCACTGCGTCCGAGAAGAGAGCGATGTATCGACGAGCATTGCGCACGATACGGGACACAAAAGTCGGGTCGTCCTTCTCGAACTATTGCAAGTAATAAAAAAAATAATTAAGCTATGAGAGTAAAAGCATAATAACTGTGATTATGACGTACAATTTGAACGTCGTCCAATGCAATGGGGATGGATGTTCGTTCTCGGTTTGCCACCTCTTGCTGCGATAACGACGTAAAAACATGGTTAAAACTTGCGATATAGGTAGAATCCAGAGCGGAATTGTACCATCATTCGCGCGTATTTGGGGCCTAACGCCGGGTCGTCCAGGTTTGATGTGAAGTTGAGTAGGAACTCGGCGCATTTTGCTGATCAAAAGTGGTTTTTTTAGCGGCAAATTGGCGTTTAATTATCAAAGTTTCGAGTATTTTACCTTTCTCCTCTTCGTAGTTGGACATACCAACACCTCCCGACGCATCGCCGCCTGCACCGACGCCCCCGAACGTCTGTGAGAACGACTGCGACTGCGACGACATCTCTCGGTTTATTACTGTGATGTTCCCGCCAAAAAAATATTTGAGATAAAATGTTTTGCACCAATCACATATTTTTATTTGTGCATCCAAAGAGGCACTGATTTCGTCCAATCAAAGAGGCATTTATCGTTGAAGTAAAGTGTCGGATACTCTTGGCGAGCATGGCGACAGAGGCATTGAGGCGACTACGAGAGGAGATCGACGCTGCATTTGAGGTCCAACGGCGGCCATACAATGAGAGAAGAGTGGATTCAACGTCGCTAGAAGTTTCTACGCCGAAATGGGCCGAGGTGACGGCGTTGCTGGCATCAGTAGGTCATCCAACACCCAAACAGTCAATTACTGGCGTTGCGGGGCAAGTATCGACGTCTCTGCGGCCTGTCAGAGACATATCCAGGCGAGAGAAGCTTCGGCAGCTGACAGCAAGCGAAAGACAGGCGTTGATGCGTAAATTCATGATCGAATGGCGTCGTATTGCTCATGCATCTGCTGTCGTCACGAGGCTGCACATTCGCGCTCAAAGGCGGCGAAAGCAACACGTTTTAGGCATGATTTTCACTGCGTGGAGACAAAATACTGTCTATAAGTTAAGACTAAAAACAGTGGCGAGTATTGTGACGAAGCGGGCAAAATGCAAAGAACTGGAGGCACTATGGGAGAGATGGACTTCTGCCCACCGTTTTGCTGTAAGATTAAAAGAGTTCCGCCTAAAAAGACATCGGAGATTGAGCTGCGAAGCGTTTTGTACGTGGGTACTGGCTGCAACTCAACGTGCAAGGTTTAGAAGGTACAAACAGAAAGCATCGCGACAACTTCTGTGGCGTTATTGGAGGTGCTTGAAGGCAGCGATCAAGACGCAACGAATGATACATTGCGAGATTAAATATTTTATTGCACGGCGGATACTAGAGCTGAAAGAGCGCTGGTTTATACTGTGGATTGAGTACATTGAACAGCGAAAGCAGTTGCGATTCGCTGTTGGGTGGAGTGAACGACGAATTTTAGGTGATGCGTTTGATAATTGGAGAGAAATTCATGAAAACACGAGGCGTGTGCGTCATGCACTGCAACTTGCCACTCGACGTCGACGTCGCTGTAAAATTCGAGAGATGTTGAAGATTTGGAGGGTTTTTATCCAGAATTCGCAAAAACAAAGGCATCAACTTGCTGCTGTACTCCATACTCAATACCGTCGACAAGCCTTCACAAGCCTTGTGTTGCATACACAACTCGGTCGTGAGCGAGAACGTTCATTACAAGACTGGAAAGTACGTCGAACAGTCTGGACATGGCTACATCACTCACATCGAGATCGAATGCTACGGCTGCGGGCGGAATTCCTGAAAGAAAACCACGATCGATTAGTACTGCGTACTGCTGCTTGGCGTCCTTGGCGGCGCAATTTTCAGCGTTCTGTTGGTATACAAGAGTTCAAAGCAAAACAGCGCGTCAAGCGACTACGAAAGTGGTGGATGGCTTTTGTACTCGCGGCCAACCAGCAGAATCAACAACGTCTATTTGCTGAAAGTATTTTGGACAAGCGTGAAGTACGTAAACTACGACAAGCACTTGGTGTATGGCAAACTCGAACAAGGTCTTCGTGTGAGTTTAAAGCGCTCGTTGCTAAAAGTGCAGTGTTTTATCGCCAATTGCTGCTGAAAAGGGTAATGCGGGATTGGAAAACCGCTTATCAACTTGCGTTTAAGAAAGAATACCTGGATGCCAAGGCTGTTAGACATTTAGCGAGTAAGATGTTAAAACATTGGGCGAGGTGGGCGTATTGGAGCTGTAGAGAGCTGGAGAAACGAATTGCTCTAGTGAAAGAACAAAGACAGCAAAAACAGATACAACAGTGTATCTCGCGCTGGAAAGAGATGGTTAATGCTCGACACATAGCACTCTACAGCAAATATTTTACTGCGTGGAAATTGTGGACCGACATACAGCATCGTCAGCGTCATTTATTGGAGCTACGTCGTTTAATCCATCTTCGCTGGCGTTGGCAGCGTTGGGAGTTGCTAGCGCTGCAATGTCAGAGCCTGCGTGCACAAGCAAGCGAGGCGCAGAAACTACGCGAACATCGTTTGTTGAAACATTGTTTTGCCACTGTATGGCTCCGTAAAACTCGCAGGTATAAGTTGGGGTCCACTATATTGGCAGCGCTATCTAAACAACACATACTCGAGTGTGCAATATCACGATGGAGGCAAAACCAATTGCGGTTGAACGCTGTGAGACTCGCGTCACAGTTTTATCGCAAGAAACTACAATCGCAGTATCTTCGATTGCTCTTTGAACGGACTGTAGGATGCAAACGCACTGCTATCGCGTACTATAGAAGACGGCGTATTTTACGTAGTTGGAGCTGCTGGAATCAATATTTTACGTTAAGACGGAGGAGATGTGAGGCGGATAAGTATTTCCAACGCCGTTCGAAGCAAAAAGCGCTGAATTTGTTGCACAAGAGTGCAGAGAGCTCGATAAGGAGGCGAAGCCAGCGTCTTGACGCTGAAGCTTGGTATGATGCGGTTTTGCTACACAATTTTTTGTCTAAATGGTTTGCAGCTGCAAAGCGTGCTCAATACTGTCGATATTTGGGAGAACGTCTGGCATGGAATGGCATTGGACGACGTGCATTTCGTGTATGGCAAGACGGCTTTACGGAGAAGAAGAAAATGCTCAGCGCTGCAGAATTTCACTGTTCGGTGCTAGTAACGCGGTCATGGAATGCTCTTCTGCGCGTCACAAAACGACGTCAAGTAGCGTTAGCCATGTGGAGGCATACTATGACGAAGACTTGTTTAAGCCATGCTTTTACTAACTGGAAACATTTCCTAGATAATCGACATGGTCAGTATGCCGTCGCTGCCACCATGAATCGTATGCTGGAGCAGCGAATAGTACAGAGATTCTTCTCCGCCTGGAGTCTCTTGGGTACAACTCGCGCAATGGCATTTCGTCGTGAGCAAAGAGAGTTGCAGAGATGGAGGCGAAGATGCTGGATTCACTGGAAAATATGGCATCTATCCTGTCGATGGCAACGCTCTCAGCAAATTATACTGTTGCAAACTATCTTTTCTCAAGGGTTAAAGCGCTACGCTATTCAACAGCAAGCATGTCGCGAGGTTTGTTTACGAACAGCTCGGAATGTGCTGCATCGGTCTCTATCTCAATGGCGTGTTGAGTTGTGGTTAGTCCGCAATCAAAAGAAGTTGGCCTTGGAAGCCGAACGAAACGCTCTGACGCACTGGAAGGCGTTCGTAGCGGCCTGTCGCCAGAAGAGGCGGTGGGAACATTACGTCCAGCAGTTGCATCGCTCCCAGACCCGAAGTAAAGCAATAACGTTAGACCAAAAGCGTCAAGTGGGCGGTACATTCCGCCACTCGAGAGCTTTACAAGCGCAACTGAAGCGAAATCGCATCTTAATGACCCACGTGCTCCATGCCTGGTACCTCGCCGTGCAGAATCGCCGTCGCCGGAGCTTAAAGAGGCTGCACCGATCTCGTCCAATATCGAAAGCGAGACAAATAGCACTGGAGTTCTGGGCTCGTCGCGTCATGGACAAGTGCTTCCTTATATGGAGAGAGCAATCATTAGGCAAATTAGCAGAGATGGCATAAGATACTGTGTATGATGCAGTCAGTGTACATGACGTGATACAAGTATGGGCGTTTCGATGGTCGAGCGTATTTAACGGTTAACTTTACGGTTCAACACAACGGTTCGATCCGTGTACCGTAAATAACATCAAATTATTGTGTCCCGCACACGACGCTTGTCAGCCAATCGACTGCTGGCACATTACCATTTTCGAGCCTTCATTTGATATGAGAAGAGTGCAAAGGTTGTATGCTGTATGAAAAAATGATTGAATGTTGTCGGACATGATGAGCACGACTTTTACCGCTTCCTGAGGCGCGCAGCGCGTGGAGGAGCAAAATTCTACATGAGATTGCTGATTCGACACCACCTAGCGCATAGTACTGTTATACATCACGTAATTCGAACGCTGCTCTTGTTTGGCTTAGAGCTCGAGACTTTGCGTCCGTAGTCGTCTTAGTGTTGGTTATAATCTACCGTAAGAAGCATGTCGAAAAGGAATCTAGGTTAAAACGCGATGTTGCGAGAAGATTGGTCGGTTTCTTGCGGCACGAGAGCAGAGAGCTCTGGTAGCGACCGAGTGCACAATTCTGCCGCTTCTGCCATTCTGTTGCTGGCGCCGACTATGTGGGGTCAGCGCAGCGCCAGCGAACTGATTCGAGTCTTTTGGGTTGACTCGAGGAGTCTAATTTTCTGACTTGCATCTGCATATCTGTCACTCTAAAATGGAATAGAAAGTGCTCAGAGCGAACCAGCAAAAGGAACTCATAGGGATGAGAAGGCTTGTGGTTCGAACACGAACAACAAACACTGAATGGCCACAATTTTCGTCTGCAACTTCAATTATTAGTGCTCGAGTTGAAGTGTTCGCTTTGCGTAACGACTGTAGTCTTGGAGCTGCCGTCAAAACTAAAAAAAACGGATGGACCGGATACTTGTCTGACTTCACGTGTCAAGCAAAGAAAATCGACTCCGAGGAAGAAAATACCACGGCATTTCAATGTCACAACGTCGTTGAGCTGGACAGCTCGTTGCCAGATTCTGTTCTGTACCTTATGCAAGTTGGCGTATGTAGCTCGACTTTCGTGGTTCTTTCGATCCAGACAGTCAGTTATCTCACCGAAACAAACGAGTTGAAAGCGTGGCCACTGCTGTCGTCGACAGCAGCTTTCAGCAGCCTGTCCATGAGCGCCTGAAGTTGCCCTCAGTGCTTCAACACTAGTTGGGCTTCTAATTTTGTCATTTCTGCTGTATCTAAGCGTCTTATTAAAATTTCAGTTTTTTTTCCCCTCAACATAGGAATTATCACCCTCAGTTTTGGCCATGCTAGCGGCTTCTTCAAATTTTCGTAAGATTACCGTCACACTTTACGATGAAGTTTCCTACCTGTAGTTCGACTAGTCTTCAGCACGAATTCCAAAGAAAAAGAGTTCGGCGACGGGCTCTGGCAAACTTGCCACACGGCAACGAACGCCTCGTGGAAAAATACTCGCCGTTTGCCACCATTACCAACTCGACCAAACTAAAGCCAGAATCAAGAGCAGAGACTCATACTGAACCGATGCGGTGCTATCGTGTCCTTGCTACGACTTTTGACGATTGATTGCCTGTCTTAACGTAGCAGAAATCTTCAGGCTGCTCCAGTTCATTCCTCAATTCGCCTTCCAGGTGTCTAACTAAGCCACACAACTTAACTCAAGTCCCAAGCAACGCAACGCCAACAACTGCAAGAACACCATGGCGCGTTTTAAATTCGCGTCCTTCCTGCTTGCCGTCGCCACGCTCTTGTTGGTCGTGTCGGCGGAAGCTCAACTCGGGGGATTACTTGGCAATCTTTTGGGTACCGTGACTGGTGTTGTGGCAACGACTGTATCGTCACTGGTGAAGATCGTGGACAACCTCTTGTTCGACTCGCACCGGATCATCATTGTCATGGATAAGGGTACCAAGCCGGTACTCGATGCTGTTGCTAACAGCAGTACCGCAGTTTGGACGGAGGCTGAGCGAATTCAGAACATCAAAAATATCGTCGATGCGCTCAAGCTGCACGCGCAAGAGTCTCAAGGCCCACTGGTCCAGCTACTTTCGGCAGCGGGGATTCAGTTCAAAAGTCATTGGATCACCAACACAGTCGAAGTATTGGATTGCCCGCTTGAGCTCATTGAGAAAATTCTCGCTCTGCTGTCGGTGAAGGAGATTATCTATGACCTTATCATTACTCTGGATCCTCCAGAGCCCACAGCCGACTCGACGAGCAACACTGTCACTGCTGGATGGGGTGCCACTAAAATCAAGGCGACGAATGTATGGGCCTCAGGAAACACCGGTCAGGGCGTGGTTGTCGGCACCATCGATACCGGTGTGCGCGGAACTCACGAGACTCTCGCTAGCAACTGGATCGGGCCGTACGGATGGTATGATCCGGCTCAAAAGACGGCGACCCCGTACGACCCCAATGGCCACGGAACGCACACGATGGCCACGATCGTCGGAGGAAAGGGAACCGGCATCGCTCCTGGCGCTAAGTGGATGGCGTGCAAGGCCTGCGAAACGACCTGCACTCTGACTATGATAAACACTTGTGCACAGTACATGCTGTGTCCGACGGACACAAACGGCAACAACTGTAACCCCGCCAAGGCTCCACACATTGTAAGCAATAGTTGGGGTACTGGTCAAGGCATGACCTACTTCCAGCCGATGCTTGACGCTTGGAACGCCGCTCGCATCATTCCAGTCTTCTCGGCTGGCAATTCGGGCAGTAAAGGGTGCAGTTCAGTTGTGTCCCCGGGTGATTCAGCCAAGGCCTTCTCTGTTGGAGCTACCGACACTAGCGACGCACTGGGCTCATTCAGCAGTATTGGTCCTGCCGTCAATGGACTTATCAAGCCCGACTTCATTGCGCCTGGAGTGAGCATTCGTTCGGCTTGGAATGGGAATAACGCAGATTATGTGTCACTCTCGGGGACGAGTATGGCGGCACCTCATCTTGCCGGAACAATCGCGTTGGCTTTGAGTGCACGCCCTGGCTTCTGCTTTGACACGATGAAGGAGATTTTGTCGGGTTCGACTGACCGGTCATTACCGAGGGCTGCCCAGACGTGCGGCACAATGTCGGACACGGTCTTCCCAAACAACGAGTACGGCTACGGCCGCATCAACGCTCAGAACGTTGTCAACGCAGCTCTTGCGTATTAATTAACCAGAACGAACGTCTAGGGCTGAAGTTGCATTTTTTGAGTTGCCTAAGCGTTCAATACATATTACGTCTATGGGATATTTTAGTTCTCCTTTTTAAGTTTTGCGTTTCACTCAGGAATTTAATTATACGGAAGTTACAAAGTAAATGTCTAACAGAAAAACAGCAGTTCGGTGTTTTTTTTCTGTTTGGAAGATTTTTTTATAACACAAAATAGCAGATTTTACATCTTCGAAACAAAAGTATATTTAGGCTGAGATGAAAAAGAGACAACTTACAACCGCCTAAGCATTAGCCAAGTAACCCTCTCGTCTTCATGAAGAAATTTTTGCTCCAGGACAAGTCGAACGAGCGGTGGCTGAGAGTACAAAAGGCGCGATCAGAGATAAACCGTGCTCAAGCTCAAATCCGAATGGTAATCTATATGCAAACCGATCTCTTAAGGCTGACATAAAAAACGATTTCTAAGTTAGAAAGTGAAACAATCAATCCCTTCTGGTGGAAAGTACAACGTAGATCGTGTTCAAGTATTCGGTGGATTGAGGAAGCTGAGTCAGCTATAAACGAAGACCAAAACGAAAGTCGTAAGGTGGAGTGCATGTTCATAAAACTTGGCCAAGTCCCACGTACAGCAGATACAGAACTCTTTCAAGAGCACATCACCCGACTTAAGAACAACGATCTGTATAGTACGCAGCCTCCAAACCAGCCCCCGGAAGATTTTAACTGTAAGAAAACTTACTATCAATATTACGTAGTGTATCAGTTCATTTACTGCATTGAGAAAGTATGTATTCGCTCACACCTCCCGTGATGTCTTCAACAGTTGATTTTTGACTTATGATAATTATGTATTTTTAAACCAAATCTTAACACAAAAATAGCAGTTTCACGGAAATCGAGTGTTTTAAAGTTAAGACGGCTGCAATTTGGAATGTGCCACAGCATTTATTTTGTGCGGTGCGGTGTATTGTGCATACATAATACATACTACCGTTTGTAGTTCAAGCTTAACTTTGGACACATTGTTGTAGCAGATGTACGCTACCGTACTGTGCGAGTTGTGCTGCATCCACGATGGATATTGATGCTGGGCATCTGATGCGCCTGCTCTGCAGCCGCTAAAATGGAAGTTGGAGTCTGTTCGGGTGACATTCACTAGTTGTAATTTACCGTGATGTTACCCTTGGCTGCCACAAGCAACATTCGCTTATGGCATTACTACATGGGAAGGGTATACGTGGACCAACTATTTGGCCGCAAAAGGTACACACAGATACCGGTATTTTCGCCATTTCTGAAATTCGAAAAACTCTAAAAATCAGTTACCCTTGTCCGTCCATTCCGCATTCTATCCCCCCCCTCCGATGGCGAGATTAGCAGCCAATGAGAAGGCAAGCGTGGCCGACGCGCTCCGAGGATCGACGACAGCTCAGACAGCGAGGGCGACGCTGCTTTACGCCAGGCTCTCTCCACCTCGGCCAACAGTCAACAACAAGATGCCAAGAAGAAGAACAGCACGGCGTCGTCCGTGAACTCAGGGAGCGGCGATATATTAACCCTCCTGCTGTCGCTTGTCCCCGGTTCCATGGAGTATTCAACTCATGGGATGATCTGGAAGCTGCATTTAGAGGTAAGCAGTGCCTACCCCTTTATTTTGGTCCTATCTATCTAACATATACGGTTGTTATGTAGCTACCAGAGCGACACGTTTCAAATGTACAAGCTCCGCACGTCAAATTCGATTAAAGATCGGAACCGAAGCCGTAGCAAACAAGCCGCGAAGCGAGGCAGCAAACCCGCGCTCTGGGATGAATCTCTTGGCTACTACATGAAGACATGGAATTGCACGCATTAGAGATCTTATGCGTCCCGAGGAAGAGGAGCCCGGCAAAATCACACCACTCGCCGCATCGAATGCCCAGCTAAACTTCATGCGTTGTTGTCTGAAAATAGGAGTGGTGGTTACCATGTATCTGTTCGGAGGCACGAATCGACCCACAATCACGAGATCGACGAGAACATCTTCAACACTTACCCCGAGACGAGGAAGATCACTTCTCCAGGGACTTGTAATGTCGCACAGACAATGTGGCAAGGTACGCTCGTTACTACAACGATTTTTAGTATTACAGACATATCCTAACGTGTTATACATCTCTAGATGGAGCTAAACGAAAGAAGATCCTTCGCTATCTGAAGGAGGTTTTGGGAAAGCCGCTTATACTCAAGGATGTGAGCAACATGATTGCTGAAATGCGCCGAAACTCGTATATGTCGCCTGATGATAATGTGCGCGTGACGGAAGTGCTGCAAGATTTCAGTGGGGGTCCTGGGAACGTGGTCAACGTGTTCCGTGATCCCGATGCCAAGTTGACAAGTTGCATCACATTTCAGACGAGCCACATGAGATGTATGGCGACTGTTTCCTGAGGTGGTGTGTGTCGATGCAACCCATGGAACTAACATCAGCAGGTGAGGGTTGATGGCATTTGTTATTAGTTGGTTCTGGTTGGTTCTAGTTGGTTTTGGTTGGTACTAGTTGATGCTTGCTGTTTTTAGTCTTGAGAACAGCTTGAGATTGACATGTTTGGCCTGTGTGAATAGATATCGCCTTTTCAGCTTTATGCTGACGGATAATTTTGGTAGTGGCGCGTTTGAGCTGCATGCACTTGTCGATAGGGAGAAACAAGAAAACATGAAGAGCGCTATCACCACATTCAAGCGTAACAACGGAAACTGGAGTGACGTCAAGGTCATCGTCATTGACAAGGATTTTACGGAACTATTCGCGCTTGAGTCAGAATTTCCTGAAGCGACCGTGATCCTGTGTCATTTTCATGTTATTGATTACCTCAAACGTGAAGTTGGCAAGCGAGACTATGGATTTACAGGGTTTGAGAAACTGCACATCAGAAAGTTTCTTACGTGTGTGGTTCGCACGTCACGCGAGAGTGAATTTAATCATTACTTGGAGGCACTAGAGTGCATTGAAACGCTGCTTTTTCTGCAACAATCCTCTGAGGATACTTACAAGTTTAAAATGAAACGGACTGGAATTCGTGTTGACAGCAAGTATGATGACGAGATGAAGCTGCTTGCTCGCATTGCCACGCATCACGCATGTCACTTAGTAGAGGACCAATACAAAGCAAGCTCGAAAGTGGCGTATACGGTGGAGGCAAGTGCTCTGGCTGAATACGACACGTTTGTAAACCTGGAATCCAACAAGAGCTACGCGGTGAGTTGAGAGAACAACACGTGTAGTTGTGTCTTCAACCAAACACAACTTCTGCCGTCACATCATTTATCTGCACCGCAAACAGTCTCGCTCTCCTGTCATACCGGCTGCTGCTCTTCCTCCTCGCTGGGCTCTCCTGGATGACCAAGATTGTGAGTACGAAGACAACCTCTCATCCAGCTTCTCGGTTATGGATATGGGACTATCACAGCGACCACGAATAAAGTCCTACAATGCAAAGTACAAAGAAGCTTTCCTAGCCTGTTAAAAAATCGCAGAAGTCATTACCGGCAAGGGGACGTCTGACTTCAACTGCTGGTTTGACCACCTGAAAGTCTTGAACGCAGGGCTAGAGAAAACCTTCCTTTGAGCAGAAGCCAGGATTCCACTTCAGTAGAAGCGCTGGATCAATGTGAAGATTCCAGTCTAGACGATCCCAGGCTCGATGAAACGTTGCCGGCAAGTACTCAATATCCCACTAGAAACACTAAGCGTATGCTTGATTTGGTGAGTGCCGAAAATTGAGCTAAACAAAGCTAGTCGCCCGTCTGGACGGCCACATCTGCAGCCAGTGAAGAAAAAAAGCTAGGAAACGAGCCGAATTTGATGCCAATAAAGAGCTCGCCGAGAGACTTACAAAGCATGGAGATGTTACTTTGACAGATTTCGCTGCCGTTCAGCACTCGAACTTGTCTTTTGTGGATGTGGAAACCACATCCGATAAATTGCACTTCTTCCACCACGACGCAGTATTGAAACATCCAAGGCGCGCATCATAGAGGCGGGAATAATAGAGACTCTTGGATCCGAGGTATTCTACCAGGTATGTTCTACTTGAGTCGGTACGTAGTTGGTGAGAGTTGGTATGTTTGGTATTGAGTTGGTGTTGGGTTGGTATACCGACTATACCAACTATTCGAGCCAATGTGGTGGAGTGGGGTTTGCAAAATCACGTTGCGATCCACTCGGACACACAGTGCCCTGGATTGCCGACTGACGGAGGGGGTACTCCGATAACCATGGGGTTGCTGAGGGCTCACCTTGTGTACCCGTCGGCGGGGCTGG
>NW_008648990.1:390538-410064 GCF_000247585.1 Phytophthora nicotianae INRA-310 | reverse complement strand
AACATGTTCTCGAGGTGGTCCTCGTTCAGGTTGTCGGACGGGAGCGACTTGGAGAACATGATAGTGAAGACTGAAGTCAGGATAGAGCCCATGGAGCTCATGAACAGGATGACGGCCTGAGCCATCGACTTCAACGACAGCGGCACGCTCGAGTACACGAGATCGTAGGCGGTAACGTTGATCAGACACTCGGCCAGACCGATGAAGACGTAGTTGGGAATAGCAGCGGCCCACGAAATGTCGTTCATGGGCTCCGAGCTTCCACCATCAAGAATTGGGTCTCCATTCGCGTCTTCGAGGGCGCCGGCGTTACGACGGATCACCTCGAAAATACCAGCCCAGAAGATACCGATGATGGCGATGATGAGGCCAATAGCAGACTTGCCGAACTGAGAAGGAGACTTGCCAACCCTCTTGGTGTACAGCGGGTACACGATCGAGTCTAGAATGGGAATGCAGATGACAATGACAATCGGATCAAACACTCCGAGCATGGCACCAGGGATCTGTTTGCTGTCCGGGTCGCTCCTGTCGAGACGCAGGTCGCACTGCTGTGTGATGGACTGGAAGTTGGCATCCGTCTGGTCGTACGCGCAGTTCCAGATGATCGTGAAGGCGGCGTACGGGAGCACCCGCACCAGTTTCTTGTACCCCTCGACACGCTCGTCGTCGAAAGTGCCGCCCATGCTGCTCTTAGACACATCCAGGAAGGATTGGTCCTGACCGGCGTACACCCAGCCTACAATACCGGCGAGAACCAGCACGGCAGCTATGTACGACATGATGTTGCCAACGTCCGCCTTGTCGACGGTGAAAGCCGAAATGACGTTGACAACCAACGCAGCCAGGAAGCAGAAAGTGGCCGAAACGAGGATGAAGCCATTGCGGGTCTGGTGAGCGTTGGCCCAGCCAAGACGGCACATCATCGAAATGGAACGATCGTTGGGCGGCATGAAGACATAGCGAGGGTAACCAACACATAGCATGGCGATAGCGAATAGCATCACGACTGCGCAGATCATGTACGTGGCAAAGTATCCGTATTCGGCGGGAATCTGTGCCGAACCATCAACGCACAGAACCGAAAGGTAACCGTACGAGAAGCCAGCGCCGATGTTGATACAGAAGTAAAAGTACGAGAAGTACGTCTCCTTCTGTTGTACCTCGCTCGGGTCGTGCGGGTCGAACTGGTCAGCACCGAGCGTGATCACGTTCGACTTGATAGCACCAGTACCGATGCCGATGCCGACAAACAAACCGATGATGAAGATCGGGTTCACAACAGCAGAATTCGTCATGACCGTCGGGTAGGCTGCAATAGCCACGAGGAAGTCACCGATGCAGTACCAGATACCGAATGTCAGGATCGTACGGAAGCGGCCCCATCGTTCATCGGCCAGGTAAGCACCGAACAGCGGAGTCAGGTAGCAAATGGACGTCCAGGTACTCTTCAAGGCACTGGCAGACACGAGACTCCATCCGATTTTCTGCATGAAGTTCTTGAGACCTTGGTTGATACCATAGTAACTGAGACGCTCGGCTAGCTCCATCATGAGGATGAAGGAACAGACTTGAAACAGGACGCTCTTGTATTTGCGTGGTCGAGCCTCCCACATGGTCTGCACGGGCTCGTAGGGCACTGCTGGTGACCCCATGGGCGACTTGAGGGGAGCACTGGTGACTCCCATGATGGTCTCGAGGTTCTTGTCGATGCGAGCGCTGGAGGTCCAATTGAGAAATGAACGAGTTTTCGACTGGCAGTGCACGGGCTCAGGACTGGATGCAAGAGACACGACAACCAAGACTTGCAAAAACTAGTCGTGACCTATTACGAAACAGGGTTCTTTGTTGACTGGATGCACTGACAGTGTGCCACAGGGAGCCACAAACATATTCCTACTGAAGTACACTGCATAACTTCACATTGTACTGTAACCCTGAAGGCGTAATCGCTATCAGTGCATTAATTTGGTTGTGCGAATGGTATGCCTTTCGCAAAAGTTTTTATTAACAGCTATTGCGCCGTGAGCAGACTACAACCACTTACAATGCGCCAGTACATCAGTAGCAAGGATCACTAAAGAGACGATTTCGTCTACAGATTCGTCTACTGTTGAGTGTATCAGGAGGATGGGTAACTCAATTCATTTGCTGCACCTCGACACTATCCACGACCTGACTGGAGGTAATTGAGCACTCGAGAACCAGAGCAAGAGTGAGCATCTAACGAGCATATGCATTCATGTATCAAGGGAAAAGCGGCGCTAAAACTCGTCGTCGATGTCTATTTCTTGATGTAGAACTGCTTGAGCATCTGTACAAAGCCACATCAGAATAATCTCCCACATAACTGACCAACAAGTCCACGTACCTCCTCTTCGAGCGGGTGCACCTCTCCCGTAATGGCCAGACAGTGCAGCGGAGCGCCAAAGTCGGCGGTCAGCAGCTCCTCCATGGTGCCGGCGATGATGGTCTGGTCCTTCTGGCCGAGACGTGCCATGCCTACGCAGATCGTGTCTTTACTGTAAGCTCCTTCCTGACGCTTCTCCTCGATTTCAATAAGCTGTTCAATAGCCTGATTCACCGTCATGAAGCGCGGCGGCAGGTAGACCGTGCGGCCGCGGCACATGGCCTCAAAGTCGGGCTCCTTCACCTTAATGTCCAGCAGACACAGCGTGTGCATGCCGCCGCGACGATTGTACTGGATCTTCTCATAGAAGCTATCGGGACGCCACTCGTCCCGGAAGAAGGGGATAGACACGGTCTGCCCGAACGAGTAGAGCTGCAGGCCACAGGAGCCCGCAGCGCCCATGACGGACGCGTTGTGGATCACTTCGACCTTGATATCCAGCTCCTTGGCGCGCAGAATCAGATCTGAGTGGGTCGTAGCGCAGAGCGGGTCGCCCACGACCAAGAAGGCCACGTCATCGTCCTTGGCATCGGCGAAAATCTGGTCAGCGCCGGTCTCGACGCAGTCGCGGTCGGCTAGAATCACCTCACGGCCATAGAACTCGCCCAATTTCTCCAGCTCTACGCCCAACACCGACGTGTAGTTCTCTAGGAAGACCTTCTTGGACTTCTTGATGGCGTTCAGACCACGCAGCGTCACGTCCTGCTCGTCGCCGAGGCCTAGACCAACCACATATAGCACCATAATGCACGGTTGCCAATCAAAAATGAAATGATGTGACACACACCAAGGTTACAAATAGTGTAACCCCTGTCAACATTGTTGATAGGAATGCTACAATAGTACTCGTCAACCTGCACAACTTAAATGGGAATGGAAAAAAATATTTCGAGAGATCTGATTGGCCGGGATGGCATTCAGACGAAAAAAACCCATTAAACATTTAATGGGTTTTTTTCGTCTGAATGCCATCCAACATTTTCATCGAAAGTTCTAACAAAAAAGGTGGCGCTTTTCGTCTCCATTCTGGTCTGCGCTGAGCCGGTGGCGAAAATGGAGACGAAAAGCGACCTCCGCATTTGGTGATCCTTCTTTTCTCGTTCAACTTGACATGCATGTCAAATCCGAAAAGAGCGGGACCACCAAAGGTTCCAATCAAAGTTCCGACACGCTGCTTGTCATCGCTTCAAGATTGGACGCTGCCTTCCTGCTCATCGAGACTCGCGAGGGCTTCACAGCGCTGTGCTTGCTAATGCATACCGCCCTCTCTACTTTAGTAGGAAACTGCAGAGCGCAAGGATTGGGGGCACCACATTCGAACCCCAACTCGGACCCAAGCTTGTCTTTGAAGCGCAGCGATCCCACCAAAATTCGGGCTGAGTATCCATAACGCGAAATCGCAGCAATTACGGTTAAGGATGTCGTGACCACCCGCGCTGATTAACGCACGTTTGTTGAAACCCTTTGACAAGACGCGAAGTTGGACGTGGAGTGGCTGGGTTTTCGCTAATGATCACTCGACGTACAGATAGCAATGCCATCGATAAAAATCTCTGCAGCTACTGTTAGTACTAGAGACAACCACGAAACCACATGCAAGTTAATGCCTCCCTTCAGTAGGTGCGCCTTCGAAGCATAGTAGCGCGCAAGCCAAATCTTAGTATTGTACACACTCATCGACAGCATAATTCAGTAATGTCGTTTTTCAGTCAAGAGCATCTCCTACAAGGAGATGTGCCTGTGCCTACAAGTCCAGTCGTTTGCAGGTCTCGGCACCCCATCACCAAATGCACGGCGCCTAGCTCACGCTGATATCGACGTTCCTTCCCTGTGTGGATTGGCAGCAGTGCACGCGCATTCAGGCCATTTCCAATTTCACCACTAGCGCGTAACTTGACCAGCTTTGAGACCTTCACAATGGGAATCACATCCGCTCCCATCAAATCACCCATGGGCTCGCCCGCGGTGCCCTATGAGACCACACAAACCGTGTGGGAGGCTCGACCACGCAAGTACAAGAGCATCTTGTTGGAGGTATGCCTCTTCATCCTCATGACGGAGCTAGCCGAGCGTCTCAGTTACTACGGTATCAACCAAGGTCTCAAGAACTTCATGCAGAAAATCGGATGGAGTCTCGTGTCTGCCAGTGCCTTGAAGAGTACCTGGACGTCCATTTGCTACCTGACTCCGTTGTTCGGTGCTTACCTGGCCGATGAACGATGGGGCCGCTTCCGTACGATCCTGACATTCGGTATCTGGTACTGCATCGGTGACTTCCTCGTGGCTATTGCAGCCTACCCGACGGTCATGACGAATTCTGCTGTTGTGAACCCGATCTTCATCATCGGTTTGTTTGTCGGTATCGGCATCGGTACTGGTGCTATCAAGTCGAACGTGATCACGCTCGGTGCTGACCAGTTCGACCCGCACGACCCGAGCGAGGTACAACAGAAGGAGACGTACTTCTCGTACTTTTACTTCTGTATCAACATCGGCGCTGGCTTCTCGTACGGTTACCTTTCGGTTCTGTGCGTTGATGGTTCGGCACAGATTCCCGCCGAATACGGATACTTTGCCACGTACATGATCTGCGCAGTCGTGATGCTATTCGCTATCGCCATGCTATGTGTTGGTTACCCTCGCTATGTCTTCATGCCGCCCAACGATCGTTCCATTTCGATGATGTGCCGTCTTGGCTGGGCCAACGCTCACCAGACCCGCAATGGCTTCATCCTCGTTTCGGCCACTTTCTGCTTCCTGGCTGCGTTGGTTGTCAACGTCATTTCGGCTTTCACCGTCGACAAGGCGGACGTTGGCAACATCATGTCGTACATAGCTGCCGTGCTGGTTCTCGCCGGTATTGTAGGCTGGGTGTACGCCGGTCAGGACCAATCCTTCCTGGATGTGTCTAAGAGCAGCATGGGCGGCACTTTCGACGACGAGCGTGTTGAGGGGTACAAGAAACTGGTGCGGGTGCTCCCGTACGCCGCCTTCACGATCATCTGGAACTGCGCGTACGACCAGACGGATGCCAACTTCCAGTCCATCACACAGCAGTGCGACCTGCGTCTCGACAGGAGCGACCCGGACAGCAAACAGATCCCTGGTGCCATGCTCGGAGTGTTTGATCCGATTGTCATTGTCATCTGCATTCCCATTCTAGACTCGATCGTGTACCCGCTGTACACCAAGAGGGTTGGCAAGTCTCCTTCTCAGTTCGGCAAGTCTGCTATTGGCCTCATCATCGCCATCATCGGTATCTTCTGGGCTGGTATTTTCGAGGTGATCCGTCGTAACGCCGGCGCCCTCGAAGACGCGAATGGAGACCCAATTCTTGATGGTGGAAGCTCGGAGCCCATGAACGACATTTCGTGGGCCGCTGCTATTCCCAACTACGTCTTCATCGGTCTGGCCGAGTGTCTGATCAACGTTACCGCCTACGATCTCGTGTACTCGAGCGTGCCGCTGTCGTTGAAGTCGATGGCTCAGGCCGTCATCCTGTTCATGAGCTCCATGGGCTCTATCCTGACTTCAGTCTTCACTATCATGTTCTCCAAGTCGCTCCCGTCCGACAACCTGAACGAGGACCACCTCGAGAACATGTTCTTTACAGTGGGTGCCGTCAGTGTTATTAATTTCGTCTTCTTCGTGATCATTATGAAGAAGATGAATATGGGCATGTCTTCTTCGCCAGAGATCGACCATCTCGGCAACGAGATCATAAACGAGAAGATCTCGGTGGGTTCACGTCAAAGTATCTCGAATGTCAAGTAAGACCTCAGCCTGCTATTTTTTCTGATGTGTGTGTGTGTGTGTTTTATTTTTAAGAAAGCTAGTATCGATAACAATCATCGACATTTTTGGGTTAAATCACCTTAAGTTGGGGTTTTATGTTTAGAAAATTTCTAAACATAAAATTCCTTTAAGAAATGTCTAAGAAGAAAGAAATGTAAAACATCCAACTTCACGCGCATCATACATGTAGCCATGCTGCTAGCGACGCCGTAGCGTTGTGAAGGCGCTCTCTTTGGGAGATGGCGAATGTATAGTTAACACCTGGATATTCACTGCGCTCGGCTTGGAATTCATGCGGCATACTATGCTTACTATGCTCGTTTACTTGGATTGCAGGTGATGACAACGTACAGGTGTTGTCGTTGGATGGACTTACTATTTCAGAAACGAAAAACAAATTATACAAGGCGAGACGTGTATTTAACGTTATGACTGGGTGGGCGGCAACCTCCGCCAGCCATCGTATTCAACGTGCAGCAAGAGCAGAGCACAGGCGGATATACCTTGGCCACAACTAACTGTCAGTACAGGGCCAGACGGTGTGCCTTCATCAAAGTCACTCCAGTCAGAGAAGCTTCTTGGAGCTGGCAACGCAGCCGTACACGCCCGTATCAAGTAGCGAGCAGTACGCGCCACTAGGACAGTCACCGTCACTTACTTGAGCCACGCAGACGTGGTCGGAGTCGATGCAGCCATCGTGATCCCATCCCACAACGCCGATCGTTTCTTCATTGCTGGAGCAGCCCTCCCAAGGAGTCGATTCCTCAGCACCATCCTTGCATCCGTAAACACCCGTATCAAGCCACTCGCAGTGAGCTCCAGACGGGCAGTCACCGTACGTCTCGGCAACGCACACATTGCCCGAAGTGACGCACCCGTCCGAGCTCCAGCCAGCGACGCCAATACTCTCCTGTCCACTGGGGCATGACATCTTTTGGTGCTCCTTGTGGTGGTGGTGATGGTGATGGTGGTGCTTCTTAGCGCTGGCGACGCAGCCGTAGACTCCAGTATCGAGCAGCGAACAATACGCGCCACTAGGACAGTGACCATCACTTACTTGCGCTACACACACGTAGTCGGAATCGATGCAGCCATCGTGGTCCCAACCCACAACTCCAATAGTTTGTTCATTACTAGAGCAGCCCTCCCAAGGAGTCGATTCCTCAGCACCATCCTTGCATCCGTAAACGCCAGTGTCGAGCCATTCACAATGAGCTCCTGACGGGCAGTCACCGTACGTCTCGGCAACACAAACGTTACCCGAAGTGACGCACCCGTCCGAGCTCCAGCCAGCGACGCCAATACTCTCTTGTCCGCTGGGGCATGACATCTTTTGGTGCTCCTTGTGGTGGTGGTGATGGTGGTGGTGGTGCTTCTTAGCGCTGGCGACGCAACCATAGACGCCAGTATCGAGCAACGAGCAGTACGCGCCACTCGGACAGTCACCGTCACTCACCTGAGCAACACAAACGCGGTCGGAGTCGATGCAGCCATCGTGATCCCAACCCACAACGCCGATAGTCTGCTCGTTGTCAGCACAAGTTCCATCGTCGACGTATTGTATGTCTTCAGGGGATCCGGCCGTGCACCCGTAGACGCCCGTGTCTAGTAGAGCACAGTAGGCTCCTTCGGGGCAGTCACCGTCGCTCACTTGAGCCACACAGACATTGCCGGTAGCAACGCAGCCATCGTGGTCCCAGCCAGCAACACCGATCGTTTGTTCACCGTCCGCACAGTACGAGGTGGTTTCCTGGGAATCCCACGAATCGTCGTAGTCACCGCCAGTCGTGCACCCGTAGACACCCGTGTCTAGTAGAGCACAGTAAGCTCCCTCGGGGCAGTCACCGTCACTCACTTGAGCCACACAGACGTTGCCAGTAGCGACACAGCCATCGTGGTCCCACCCAGCAACTCCGATGGTTTGCTCACCATCGCCGCACGTGGCCGTGGATTTCGTGTGCACCCGGACTCGAAGACTTGTCGCGGACACATTGGGGGTCGTCGTCACTAGCCCCAGCGAGACTGCGGCAACCAGGACTTTCACCGACAGCATCTTGACTTGATATCAACTTGGAACGACTGGACTTGAGGATATCGCGGTGAATTCGAGAATGGCGAGCAATGCAGCGGCGGCAAAGCGTTGGAGGTGGAAATATATACCACTACATACGAACAGGAAGACAAACGGAGGAGATATCTTCTTAGCCACCAGTGATTCACTGGCAGTGAACCCACCGAGTGGCGAGGAGATCTCGTTGAAAAGGCAAAAAATGGATCTTGCGCGACGGTTTGGAAAAGATATGGTCGGTGGCTGCATTTTTTTTTTATTGCTAGAAGACCCAGATAGAGCTTCTCGCTGGACTCCTCTTGCCATCTTTTTGTCACCTGAGTTGAACCCTGAACAGTCGAAGCATGATACAAGTATAATATTGCAGTAACTACGTGGCTTATTTCTCGTGGAGAAGCTCTGATCAACCTTGAGTATGCTGTGCCGCATAGTATGTGGACATGATTTTGGTAACTGTAAATGACATGTGCCTTTTACAGTTACGAGAATCTTGTCACCCTGATTTCCACGGATCTATCTCTCTGCTGAGCCCTGATGAAGCTCCTCTTGGCAGCTTCGTGACAATTATCATCACAAAAGACATGACAGGTCTTCACAGCTTCATCTTGAAGAACAGAGCACAGAGCTTTCGTCTTTGATCACACTGTTGAATTCAAAGAGTGCGTGCGCTCCTAACAGTGATACACTTTACCTATTACTAATGTTAGTTGCCAAATGGCTGGGAAAATTGTATTGGGTATGTTTCGATATAATCAATCTTCCACTCACGCGCTACGATTCTAGCAGCGGCCATCGAATTTCTTAGCGATGTGCTTTTCTGGGTTTTTGCAGCTGGCAATACCCAACGCGCACGAGTTGCTGTACGTCACGCCGTCGGTGCCGCATACAGGAGCGTACACGTCAGGACAAGCTTGATCGCACTTCGGGGCAGTGTTGCTGAAACGGGGGAGCCCGGGGCCTTCCAGGAAAGCGGGGTTCTGAGTTGGTAGCGAGTGGGGATCGACAGTGTGGTAGTTGTTGCTACTAGGGGAGCCAGCCAGCTCATTCATAGCCTTCTTGAGCTCCGGGTTGTCACCAGCGGGCGTTTGGGGACCAAGTCCCTCAAGATAAGCTGGGTTCTCAATCGGCAGAGTATTGGGGTCGACGGTGTGGGTGTTGGTCGAGTCTAGCTGACGGTGGTCTTTGATGGGCACCTGAGGGCCGAGGCCGTTCAGGTAAGCAGGGTTTTGAGTCGGCAGCGTGTTTGGGTCGATGGTGTAGTAGTTCCCATTTCCAGAAGCAGCCTTCCAGTCTGCCGATAACTCCTCCATTTCCTTCTGCTTGTCGACAGGGATACTTGGGCCTCTAATGGTGGTAGGATCCAAGTAAGTGAGAGTCTTTGGGTCCAAAGTCTGGGTGTTGGTGGACTCGGCGGAGGCACTGGCGGCGGCAAATGCGATTGCGACAAGTCCAGAGGCAAACTTCATCTTGAGAGGAGGAGCGGTGTGTGGTAGCGCTTGCAAAATTGAGAATGGTAATGTAGCGGCCACCCCAGTTTCGTTGTTGTCCTGGGTGTATGCTTTTCCCGATGATACAGTACGTGTAATCGTGATTACGAGGTCGAAGTTGTAGATCTTCGTTGCGTTGTCAATGCGCAGGAAACCATTGAATATGGGAGTCTGACTAAGCAATTCGAACAGGAAAAGAAGCCGTCACGTGCCCATGATAAAGCGCACGATGGATTGCGGGCTACCCGTGATCCGTTATGTACGGACCGTAAAAAAAAAGTATAATAGCTGTAAGACACAAAGAGAGTATTTTTCGTTGCAATGCGTAGAACCAGCAATTCTCCTCGTTGTATCAACGTGCCAGCTAAATTTAAGTGCCTGTGCTCAAACACCTAAGTTTTCCGACTATTTGTGTATTTTTCCAAATAAAATGAGTTGGGACTGCTTCGAGAAGATTGATCACGTGAGCTCAGCTTAACTATTTGCTCAGCATCGAGAATACCGATTTATCTGAGAACAAATTGAGGCTAGTTATACTTCACACCTCATTTTGAGGGTGATCTCAACCCAGTCAACACATCTGAGCAGGAAGAGCTTTTGTTGCCTTGTACTAGTAGCACCAGACTCCTTACGAGTAGCACAGTAAATGATAAGATTATATTTGCGGCCCATTATTATTTTTATTATTATTATTATTATTATTTTAATTCTATCTACCAAAGCCAATTGCACTCGGACGAGGCATTACCTCTACTCCTGAACCTACCACCGCAATGCTTAGCTGGTGGCGGCGGCTGTCCACATTAACGCTTTCGTAGTCAGTATTCGCAGTTTGTTCGGCTAGCGAAAAAAAAACACTTACTGGAGAATGCGACGCGTTAGTGTAAATTGACCTCGGCGGGCAGGATATCATACTGTCGTCGACCCTATTCGATAGGGTAGACTATCCTTTTGCATCTTGTAGCCCTTCGTCTCCTGCCGTCTCGACACCATAGTCTGGCAGCTAGCTCAGCTGTGAGCAAGACTCAAAGTGCAAGCATGCAATTATTCTGTGGTTCTGTTACAACCGCGATTTTATTTCTAGAGCATACCGACATTTAGCTCATTCCGAGAACGAGTTCTAACAGGGTGCTGTGAAGGCAGTAGTCAAATGACAACGCAGAGCCGTAATGTGGTAGACATGCATGAGGTGCTGAAGATTAACAAGATATTCGCCCGACGTTGTGGACTTGCCAGTTGGTTAAACAAAAATGCTTTTGGTGGTCACCAATAGTATTCTCACATCAAACATTAGTACTAACAGTGTTCTAGATCGCGAGATAAAAAAAAATAGAATAAGAGTACAAAAACATAATGCTCCAGTATTACTATACTATAATATTTGGTGGATATCATTCTACTACAATCCCTGGCTTTATTGAAATGATCTCTGTCTCCACCAGTATTATTGATACACCTGCTTGAGGTCAATATTAATGCTTTAAATACTGATACATCAAAATAATAAAATTATTTAAGAGAAAAATATATATTTGTAGATTCACAACTTTCCTAACTGTAAATATGGGGCGCTGGCAGCTGTGGGTAAACCCACGTGTGGCCGAGAGCGACCGATGGCACTCGAGCCGCGTGGGGCTTGTGCGCTCGTCAGCGATTCTGGGCGATCACTTGGTTTCGGAGCTGCGGGAGTTGGCACGCGCGTCTGACGACGACATGGCGCTGGCACGCGCAGGTCAATTCTTGAATAAGAAACTGCGGAGATTCGAAGATGAAAGTCGCTTGTTGCTGCGACTTGCGGATTCAGCTCGAGTTATTGTACTGCTACAAAGGGCAATTGAGTCGGTTTTGGACCAGTTGGAAAGTGAACTTCGTGATAATTGGGATCGTAATTTGGAGTCTGAACGGGCGGAGTTTATCCAAAAAATTGACGAAATATTACGAGATGAGGAGAAATTGACAAATGAACTGGGAAATAACAACCGACAATTGCAGATTATGACACTATTGAAGTACCAATTGGACCAGTACAGTCACGTCCTGACGCCGAGGGAGCTGGACGTTGTATGCGAGGTTTTTGACACGATAGGCCGGCGTGGAAATGTGATGGTAGGAGCTCTACCACATTGGTTTGCGGCGTCGGAGCTAGAGTGGTTCCGAGCCAAAACGACCGTCGTGGAAGAAGGAGAAGAAGCTTGTGAGCGACAGGCTGCTGTTTGGGCCAAGCTTCACCATCCAAACGTACGAAAGTTTTTCGGTGCGTGTCACGTAGGAACCCCATTCATGATCCACGAAGCGTGCAGTGCATTGCCACTATTAAATCAAACAATTAAGAGGACGAGGGGGCGAAGAAAGACACGACGTGAGCGAGCTATTGACAAAAAGCTGAGTAAAAGTGAAGAACTTGCACACCGGAAGGAGACGCAGACGTGGAGACATGTACTTGGCTGCGCTCTAGGTCTTCAATATGTTCATGAACGAGGACTTGTACATGAACGATTGACTGTAGATAACCTACTTTATTCACAGGCGTCACAGAAAGGAGTTTTGAGTGGAATGGGCTTGGTACGTCGACGTAATTTTGGTAGCTTAGATTTCCACGATGCGGATCCTTTGGAGTCGTCGGATATTTTCGCATTTGGCCTGGCGATTTTTGAAATTCTCGTGAAGGACCGCTCGCCAGACAAGATTGCAACTCGCAATTCAAATTTTGACAATCTTCCAGACGTTCGACCGGATTTTATTAAGAGAACCGAATGGGATCTTCTTCTACGCATGTGTACGCCTGACTTAGTTGATAGTATCAGTATGCCGGATGTTGTACATCAGCTAAGTGTGTTGGCAAGACGTGATGCTCCTATGACTACGAGACTACCCCATGATACTCCAGCTACTGTTGAAGACGTAAGTGGGTACGAAATCCAGACACTGGGGATGACCCTTGAAGCAACGTTGCATGAAATTGAGCAAATTTGTGATGAGACGGACTGTGGAAGCTTCAACAATGTGAATCGTCCTGTATGTGACCGCATAATGGACGTGTACCAACATCTTAAAGCTAGTCCGGATTCAGTGGCCATGGATTTAGTGGAGAACTTTAGTCTCATTGTGCTGCGCTTTTACGACATGCTTGACCAGCGCATTTTAGGTGGCACAAGCGTTGTCGCTAGCATTTGCGCTTCAGGCACAGTGGCGGGCAAGAATTATAGTTTTCATCACGATATTGACATGTTGCTGAGAACGTCTTCATTGCACAATACTGCACCAGTTCATAATTGGCAAACACAGTGGAAAGAGGCTCGACGACGGCAGAGCAAGACGTTAAAATCATGTCTGGAGGAACCAGAACCTTTCTTTAGGCAAATGTCAAACGACATTGAGCGATCCGAAGCAGTAGCATTGATACAATTTGCAGCGAGTACACAGCTGGGCCCCTCGACTGTCAATAAGTCTGAAGATCCTCCGTTGTGGTTCATTCCTCCGTATCAAGTGCAGCTAGGCCGTCACATTGCGGATGGTTCTTTCGGAGCTGTTCACGAAGGAGAATGGCTAGATACGGATGTGGTCGTGAAACAGGTTCTTTTAGATCCCTCCGATAAGGAAAACTGGGAACAATTTCGTCACGAAGCGGATTTGTGGTTCTCATTGAATCATCCGAATTTAATCAAACTTTACGGCGCATGTCACCAAGGGCGACCGTTTTTCGTATGTGAGCCAGCTAGTCGTGGAACTCTGGCGTCGTATTTGAAAGGGAAGAATCGACGTTTAATCTGGTTTGCCATCAGCGATGTTGCTTTGGGTTTGCAACATCTTCACGACCGTGGAATCATTCATGGGGATCTCAAGGGTAATAATATTCTTGTTTGTGATAATACCGAGGGGTTGTCTACGGCAAAGTTGGCGGATTTTGGGTTAAGTATCGTCGTGAACCACATAGAGGCCCCAGCTAATGACGAAAATGGTGCATTGGGAGCTTTTCGGTGGAAGGCGCCGGAGTGTTTGCTTGGTGCTCGACCGACTTTCGCGTCGGACATTTATTCGCTTGGCATGTGCATCATCGAGGCAATTACGGGACAGTATCCGTGGGGGAATACGATGCCGGACTCGGTAGTAGTCCGCAATGTGGCAGAAATGCAGTCTCTTCCGCCACGACCTGAGTGCATGAACGATGACGAGTGGCATCTAGTAACTCGCATGTGTCGTTATGAACCTCATCGTCGGATTCCAATTGGAGCGATCATTAACTGTGCGTTCAATTTTACATCTAAAAAGTGGTAAAAACAGTAAAACAATCATATTTTTTACCGGGGGACATCACATTATATCGTTCCAAAATGTCGACTGAGTTACATTACAGGTAACATTAGGAGACCTTCAACGAACAATCTGCTTGGACGACCTTCGTTCAACTTGTCGCGCGTGCCTTATGCACCGCCTGAGCGGACAATGAGCGGATGAGCGGACGAAGAAAACCGGTTTTTCTCTCCCCCACTTTCCTTTCCCATTTCAAGAAAGAGCGACGGGGATTCGTATTGCTCTTCCAGCGCAATACACGACGTGCTCCGGCCAACATCAACAGAAGTCGTCAAGCATGACGACTTCAAAAGCCGCGGCGTCATGGGTGCGCTGAAGCTTGAAGTGATTGCGAGTTATTTCGATCAAGATGACGACGAAATCGATCCGTACGTCGTTTGTGAGGGAGTCTCCGTTACTGCATTCAATAAGTATGTTGGGGACGGCGAAGGACTGCGGATTCCACTTCGATTTTTCGTCCTCTATGATGGGCGTATCGTGATTGTCGAACTTCCAACGGAAGTGCATGAGAGTACTGCGGCAGAATTCACGAGCAAATTCCTCGGTGCGGCAGGAAATGAAGACGAGATAGGAAAACGTGGCTAGATGACAGCGAGAAGAGCTGCCAACCCGAACAAGGAGGCCGATGCAACATTTAGATCGACGCTGAACCGAACACCACTTCCGACACCTCGCACCGTTGCTAATTGGGTGACATAGGCTGCAAGACAAAATTCATGACGACGCGCAGATCGACAACGGCGGTTGCATTTACACCAGTTGGGAGCGCTTGATTCGCAGGGATCGACAAGATCCGGCGCATGTCGAAGGAGACATTGGCAGCAGCTCCAGCAGCGTTGTGTCGAAATGTTCCACTTGCAGTTGGCGCTGGCAGAGTGCCAAGTACGGCGATGTCATAAAGCGCGTATCGCGTTTGAATACCTTGAGGACTGATTTTCAACAGCAGAATATACTGGATTCCACTGTAATTGCACCACCATTGAGCTGCTGCTTCCAGACTCGCCCAAGTCTGAGATCTTCCAACCTCCACTGCCTATGTCACCCAATTACCAACGGTGCGAAGTGTCGGAAGTGGTGTTCGGTTCAGCGTCGATCCAAATGTTGCATCGGCCTCCTTGTTTGGGTTGGCAGCTCTTCTCGCTGTCATCGAGCCACGTTTTCCTATCTCGTCTTCATTTCCTGCCGCACCGAGGAATTTGCTCGTGAATTCTGCCGCAGTACTCTCATGCACTTCCGTTGGAAGTTCGACAATCACGATACGCCCATCATAGAGGGCGAGAAATCGAAGTGGAATCCGCAGTCCTTCGCCGTCTCCAACATACTTATTGAATGCAGTAACGGAGACTCCCTCACAAACGACGTACGGATCGATTTCGTCGTCATCTTGATCGAAATAACTCGCAATCACTTCAAGCTTCAGCGCACCCATGACGCCGCGGTTTTTGAAGTCGTCATGCTTGACGACTTCTGTTGATGTTGGCCGGAGCACGTCGTGTATTGCGCTGGAAGAGCAATACGAATCCCCGTCGCTCTTTCTTGAAATGGGAAAGGAAAGTGGGGGAGAGAAAAACCGGTTTTCTTCGTCCGCTCATCCGCTCATTGTCCGCTGCACAGTCTGAGTCAGACTGTGCATAAAATGGCATTGAGCGTACCCCTACACACCCTAAGAGAGAGCGATGATGTACTATATAGTGCATTTGAGAACTCCGTGTGTATTATTTGAGTTAGACGTTATTTCGCTGATCACTGAACAACTCCAGGACGGCAAATGATGTAGTTAGTTCTGGGGAGGCTGCGTCGTTGGCTGAGGGCAAGGACCGTCGGACGCCTTGGCGATGCCATTGTTAGGATTTTTGCAGCTGGCGATGCCCAGGAAGCACGAGTTGCTGTACGTGACACCGTCCGTACCGCACACAGGTTTGTACTCATCAGGGCAAATCTGAGCGCACTTGGAGGCACCGCTACCGCTGGAAGTTGCGCCCTCCTTCTTAAGGTATTCCTCCAAGGCCTTTTGTCCCTCTTTGTAACCTGGCATGCCGGGCATAAGTTGAATGCCCGGGCCTTCTTGGAACTTGTAATTTGGGTCCACGGTGTACGGATGGAACGTCGTGTATTCGTTGTTGCTGCCCGATGAAGCAACAGAGCCCTCCAGGAACTTCATTGCTTGCTTTAGCTTCGGGTCATTGTCACCCGGCACCTGGGGACCAGGACCCACGAGAAACTTCGGATCTTGGGTCGGCATGGTCTTCGGGTCGACAGTGAGAGTGTTGCTTGAGTCAGCGGTCTCCAACTTGCGGCCGTTGCCACTGATACTCGATGCGCCTATACTTTTCAGGTATTCCTCAAACTTCTCCTTAGCCGCCGCGTAGCCAGGCATGCCGGGCATAAGTTGAATGCCCGGGCCTTCTTGGAGCTTGTAATTTGGGTCGACTGGCTGAGGGGTTAATGTCTCGTAGTAGCTGCCGCTACCAGAAGCCGGTTGAGAGCCTGGCAGGTCCTGCAGAGCCCTCTTGATGTTGGGGTTGCTTCCACGGAGAACCGCTGTATCAACACCAGTAATCGTGGCAGGATCGGCGTTGTTGGCCGGATCGGCAGAGACACCAGAGACTGCGACGGCTGCAAGGACTACTCCAGCGGCGAACTTCATGTTTCGAGTTGAGTGGAGGGATACCGGAGGGGGACTGTGGGTGGGGTGTTGCTCGCAAATTTAAGAATGCAGCACTCCCAGAGCACCAGTGCGCATGAGGGCTTTCTGATTACATGTTTCCTTGGACGCATCAACTTTTCCATGATCATTACAATCTTCAGGACCCAAGGCTCAGGTAATCTAATCCAGTACAGTGTACTGTATAATGTTCACGTGTGGTGAGGTTGGCCATTGCAGGTGGCTTCAGTGAAGCAGTATTTGTGACGGTACAGCACTCTCGTGGCCTTGTAGGCGATATTGCCATCATCAGTATCTTATTGGCACATTAAAGCGATAACTCTTATGTTTCGTCTGGGCTACCAACTTTCCACTTCACTTACGGTTCGAAGAGAAACTTCGACCTGTCGTGTTCGCTTGCGGATCGCATCATCACCCGAAAAAAAAGTTATGATGAACGATATCGGTGTCCAAAGTAAATGAACATCATTTTGCCTGTCTTTCCCAGATCAAAACCAAAGTACTGTCCTAACGTTAGTACGACTAATAGTACTTCCATTTCCTCTGTCACTCTACCTAGCATTTATAGTTACTACTTTGAAGTACTACTAGATCGTCTTAGTAGTAGTTTTTGGACAAGAAATCGTTTTGAATGAGACTAAACAAATTGGTCAAACGTTGACTATCAGTCGCATCGTAATGGGAAACGAACTGATGCTTGTCAGCAGCTTCTACTGGTAGTACTTAAGTACTAATGTAGCTACCGGTTGCCAAAAAAAGTCTTAGAATGCGTGTGAATTGATTAGCCTGTTAAAGCGTTCAATAGATGACACTTCATGAAAAAGATACTCAACGAGTTAGTTTTGGGTAGACTGCGTAGTCTGCTTGGCGCAAGGACCCTCCGAGACCTTGGCGATGTGCTTGTCGGGGTTCTTGCAGCTAGCAATGCCCAGGAAGCACGAGTTGCTGTATGTGACGCCGTCCGAGCCGCACACAGGGTCATACACATCGGGGCAAACCTCGGGGCAGTTGGAGGCACTGCTGCCGCTGGCGCTAGTAGATGCGCCTTCCTGCTTGGTGAACTCTTTCCAGGCCTTGTTGAACTGAGCATTTTGGCCATAGCCACGCATGCCAGGGAGCACAACAGGGCCGAGACCCTCGTACATCGCAGGGTCTAGTGGAGGAGCAGTCTTTGTGGTATCAAGCGTGGTAGTGGTGCCCGATTCTTTCGAAGCCAAATCGTTCATGGCCTTCTTTGCGTCGGGGCCAGCAGGGGTCATGGGACCAAGGCCCTCGAGATACTTCGGGTCTTGGGTCGGCAGCGTGTGGGGATCGATGGTATAGTAGTTGCTGCCACTCGATGCATCGTGCGAGCCTTCCAGCGACTTCATAGCTTCCTTAAGCTTCGGGTTGTCGCCGGCGGGGGTCTGAGGGCCAAGACCCTCGAGATACTTCGGGTCTTGGACCGGCAGGGACTTGGGGTCGACTTGGAAGGTGTTAGTAGACTCGGCAGCCTCCAAAGCACGCGTTTTGCCATTGTTAGATCCACCTTCCTTCTTCTGGAATTCCTCCCAGGCCTTGTTGGCCGCGTCGTTCTTGCCGTAGCCTGGCATGCCAGGGAGCAAGGCAGGACCGGGACCAAAACCAAACTTAGGGTCGTACTTGGGCAGATCGCGAGGGTCGACCGTGTAGTAGTTGCTGCCACTCGAGGCATCATGCGAGCCTTCCAGTGACTTCATAGCCTCCTTGATCTTCGGGTTGTCGCCGGCGGGCGTCTGTGGGCCAAGACCCTCGATATACTTTGGGTCTTGGACCGGCAGGGACTTGGGGTCGATTTGCGTGGTGGTGGACTCAGCGCAAACACCGGCGACCGCGACAGCGGCAAGAACAAGTCCAGTGGCAAACTTCATCTTTCAAATTGGTAGAGTGATGTGCGGGGGCCTCGCAAATTCGAGAATGAAAGCTTCAGTCCAGCACCATCACACAGTTCCCCAACTTAGCTCTTTTAATAAAGCACCACAAGTAGATGTAAACACAGTACGTTCTATCCAGATTATCCTCGGGATTGTCATGATTGTGGGGTTGGAGGAGTTGACGCAGAGGAATCGGGAAACCTGCGCCTCCACGAGTTGTGGCGTTTGCATGGTTCGGACAGAAAAACATGGTGCCATATTGAGTTACATCATTCGAGCATGCTGTCGCTGGGAATGATCAATCCACGAGCGAGCTACATGTGATCAGTGCTTTATAAATGGATGCTGTGTGTATGGATCCCATGAACGCACATCATCTGTCGTAAATTTGTCGCACCAACGTGGCAGAGCCTCCGCCAGAGGCGACAAACGACAGCCAGCTCTTCGGCTGTATTTACGCACGTGTACCAACACTCGGGTCAAATCGCACGATCCTGTTGAGCCGGGACGGGTTCATCGTTCACTTGTGCGTGGAGCGAATACCTGTAACTTACACTGTAAGTATTACAGTTTTATATCAATAAAGCAGCATCAATTAATACATGAACTGTCCCGTGCAGTGGACGCTGCGTCATTATGAACACTTTAACAATCTTGCTACACTGTTCGGAGATATGCCTTTGGTATTTCTTCACAGCAAGTACATTCCAGAAGGTTGAGATTTGGACAGGGTTATCTGCCATTACTGTAGTATATTTTCCGAAACATTGAGGAATGTAGTAACATGGAATCAGCCAGATTTCACTTACTCATTCCTTTCTTTCCGTCTCACGAATTGTGTGACGGTATAATCCGGTAAATCGCTAATCCTTCACGTGATCAGCCAATCCCCCCCCCC
>NW_008648990.1:383986-390438 GCF_000247585.1 Phytophthora nicotianae INRA-310 | reverse complement strand
CCCCCCCCCCTCTCATATCTGCAGTATATTAACACCACAACGAGCTGCTAATATTTAGTGTTCTGGCATCATGGATTCTACACGTTGCCAAGTAAGACGCAGGTATGTAAGCCAGCCTTTGTATGTGTTCACACTGAGTGGGGTGTGTGGTAGACCTGCATTGCTGGTAAGTGTACGAGTGGTTGTAAACTGCGGATACGCACCATCATCATTGTCATTTCCAGGATACAAATATCCGGATTATCATGAATGCTGTACAGAAGGGTGTGGATGGGACTGGGTAGTGCATTGCAGTTCTAGAATCATAGCACTGTTCCAGGTCATTCTTGATTTTCCTACGAGCAGCACATTCTATCTTCTGAGCCCATGAAGTTCGCCATCGCAACACTTATTTCCGCTGCCGCGATCCTTGGCATGACCGAAGCCGCAGATTACATCACAGTCGACCCTGCCACCCTCACCAAAGTAAACCCTGAGAACCAGCTCCCAGGCCCCGTAACATCGACCTCCACGGCGAACCCCGCTCTGTTCATGGGGATTGGTCCCGAGATATTCCCTGGTGAGCCAGGCTACAAGGACCCGTTCGCCTCGTCCGTCAGCGGCAGCGCCTCGGGCAGTGCCGGCAGCCTCGCTACCTCCTGCAGCCCAACCTGTCCAAATGACAAGGACCCCGTTTGTGGAACGGATGGCGTCACCTACGACAATTCGTGCAAGCTTGGCCTCGCAGCCTGCCTCAACCCTCTCAAGGGTATCGCAAAGAAGTCTGACGGGCCGTGCAAGTAAATGTGAAATCAGCCCATACCAACGACAATGAAATGTACGAGGTGTATACGTTCTCTTGTGTAGTTGGTCTGGAAGTCGCTGTAGCCACGAATGTACGAAAAACTGTTCTCCAAATACGATACTTCTTGACAGCCCTGTTCCATAAAAAACAAAACGAAATATACCGATTTTCCTAAATATATTGCAATTTGCAAACACTGAAGATAGAAATGCACGGCCACCGCTCATGTATGTGTAGTGGCCAACTGCTTTTGTGAATTCTTGATGTAAAGGTCGTAGAAATTTCAGGCTCAACACACGATACGTGTACAAGTTGCTTGTATTGGCAATACCATAAAGTGCTCTGAAGAAATCCAATATGTCAACCATATCGCTGTATTACATGTTCGGCTTAATAGTGTTTGGTCATTCGTCTCTAGATTTGTTGCTTAATTGCTCCGAATATTCCACCGTTTTACATGGGTTTGGAATGCACCCAGCATGTCAAACCAGGACCCTGGTGTAAATGCGTCTCAATATCTATTTAATAATCGCATTTCATACAGATACTTTTTCGGTTAGCCTCGTCTAAAGCTAATAAATCAATAGCATATACGTCATGAGTAAGCTACACCAAGCATCCGTATTTTCAGAGTTCCATGCCACTTTTCAAATTGAGTTTAAAAAACCATGAAGAAACCAGCACCACTCAACCAGAATATCACTAGTGAAATCTGGATCCGAATGAAAGCTAAAACCTCACGTGATGAATCAAAGCGCCTTGTTGGATCATTCTTCATTTTTCCTTAAAGGTAGATCATCCAGACTTCAGCGACCATGAAATTCGCGACTGTGTTTGCCTCAGTCGTGATCCTCGGCGTCTCCAAAGCCGAACATTTACCAACGCAGCGAACAGAGGCCCAGGCCCTGAAATTTCGATCACCACTGCGAACCCCTCGACGTACATGGGAATCGGCCCTGAAATATTCCCCGTTTCGACTACCAGCGCCAGCGGCAGCACCACTACCACTGTCGACCTGTCTCCTAACTGTAACCAAGCTTGCCCGGATGACTATGAACCCGTTTGCGCAACGGATGGCAAACAGCAACTCGTGCAAGTTGGGCGTCGCGGCTTGCCAATACCCGACCGAGGGTCTTGCAAAGAATGCTGATGGTCCATGCAAGCAATTGGAAACCAAGAGCTCATCATCTCGGTTATGACGAAGAAAGTCGCAATGCTAACATGACGCTGTTGCGCTGATTTAGAAGCCTCTGGGGGAAAGAGTCAGGATTCTGAAGCGATCAAACAAAGTAATTGTTGTTGGGATCGTATTTGACACGTTTTGCTTAATTCTCGCTGCGGTACTTTTCACTGATGCGCCGCTGCTCTGACTATTGTGAAACACTGCTCACACAACTCCTTAGGACAGTTAAATTGTAAATACTCGGAGTAAAGTTTGCAGAACAAGTCAAATTATGGGTTTGAAAAGGGTAAATGTGGCAAATTTCCTCGAGACCACCGCATCAACCGCAGAACCGGTTCTTAGAGAATAATAGGTTATCCGTGACACCGCAGTGATGTCAATTATTTTCCCACTTGGAACAAAGTGCACTCGTATCCACTACACATCCGACCTATAGCTCATCAATACACCGCTGCAATCGCTTCTATCACTCTCGAGGCGAGCTCGTCATGTGTCGGCAATTTCGGATTCGCTCTCGACTGTTGCAGCAAGTATAGCTCCTGCTCGTCCAGCCCGTGAGACTGCGGCGAATGTTGCGTAGAAAGCACGACATAGTCGCTGTTGGCCTCGCAGATTTCCATCATGGTATGCGCCACCTCCTTCCAGATCTGCTTTAATCCCCGCAAGACACCGGCCACTACGTGCGGATTCACCACCGCATGTCCACGCGTCTCGGGGTGACGATGACGCGGAGGTGAGGCAAAGAAGATGCGAAGGGCGTTGTCGCCCGAGTCATCGTCCGCAGGCTCCACGATCACCAACACCTCAATCTACACAACAAGAACTTTAGCTAAACACAACGCTACCTCTAAAATGGGTCAAGTCAATAAAAACGTACCGAGAACTGCGATCCTTCCGGTAAAGCTGGCACGAACAACTTCATCCCAAACTCCAAGCGCCGACGTTTCGAAGTGCGGGGCTTCAGATCACGAGTCTTCGTGTCCTTACTTAACCCAGAAGGTGGACGCTTCTTGTCCCTCCCTTGGAGAGATCCACCAGAGCTCTGAATAAAGCTTCCTCTCTTATCTCCTCGACTGCCATCTGTGCGTTTATCCCCTCGGCCGCTATCAGTGTTCGCGGATACTGGCGGATCTTGGCTTCGTGCGTTGATAAGGGCGTAGTACTGGTAGTCCTCGACTTGAGCGACTTCCACTCCAGGGATCCCGCTTAACGGCATTCGGAAAACCTGTTTACGAATGAACCCATTCGTTCGTTCACGCGATTGTCCTGACGCCACAATAGCACGCCACGCACTGATGTCAACCTCCATGTTTCCGCTGTCGTGTGTAGAGCGGAAAAAGGAACAAGCATCCGACAGTAGCGCTTCGAAAAACAGCGGTGCAGTAACTTTACTGCCCATGTTCTCCTCTAGTACTTGTGCGAATTCTTCCGGTATGCTCTCGAAGAAAGGAGCGGCAGTCGCGGCCACCATCGCCTGGGAAGGAACGATTCCACGTGATGATGACGGTCCACGACTATAAGATCTCCACGGCAGCTGGATAGGCAAAGTGCTGAGACTGTCAGACAGCGGATTCGCGTCCGAAATTGCAGCAATGAGGCCTTTCATGACTTCCAGGGCGAATGCTCGTGGCAGGAAGGCGAGATCTGGCTTCACGCCGCGAGTGCCACGACTGGACGAGACTTCACCACTGGAAGCCAATGCTGCGGCAGTGTCAGTAGGTGTACTACTTGGTGTGTCACCCAACAGCGAGCCACGACGCACTGGCGGAGTCGCGAAATGTTGTCTAGTATTCGAGTCTCGTAGCAGCTTCAACAGTGTCGCACAACTGCTTCGAACCCCTTCTAACGCTCCACGCTCGATCTGTGGCTTGAGCATCGTATCTCGCGAGAAAACCACACCTGCTCGCCATCGCAGACGCAGCGCTGTCTTGTTCCCTGAAGTCTTCACTTGTTTACCATCACTGCTTTTATCCGACGAAGAAGATTTGTCTTCGGTAATACTCACTCGTTCCTTCGTCTCATCGCTGACAGGAACATCCTCCAGATCCACGAGCACTTCAATCGAGAAGCAGTTGCTGTAAGGGATACTGAGAGTGTACATCTTGGATCGAAGCGAGGCCTTGTGCGGTGTTTTATGCTCACCTTCTTGCTCGTCGAGTGAATCGTCATCAACCGTGCACGAGTGATACTGTTCGATAGTAACAGCTTTCATGCTGTTAAGTGTCACGTTCTTTCTTGTGCCTCTACTGCTCCCCATTGTAGGTACAGTGGTTGCCTCAGGACGATAACTGAGCGCTCGTATCAATCCGAAACGAGGGTGCGAGTGCCAGTCACGAAGCGTATCATCACTTCCTTTATCTCCTGTCGACGCAGAGGCTGTGGATGATCCAACCGGTGCAGATGTTGCTAGTTTAACCCGCTCCATCTTGCACTTAAGACGTGTAGCGCGCGGGGCGATCATCTCCAAGAACTCATTCACACTGGAGCCCGGTACAGTGGCCGTCGTCAGCTCCGTCATGTCTTGTTCCTTCATCTCCAAGAACGACGCAGCGTTCGCATCAGCCTCAAGCCACGGCAGACGCACGTCACCGAACTCCCATCTCGTTAGCATGGGGGCCTGGAATGTAGTGCCCTTGGCTTGTAATAAGCCTCCAATCAAGTGAGGCGCCGTCTGTGCTCGAGCCAACGCACGGGCCGATGACGCGCCCGATTGTGACGCATCGGCCGCAGCGGCCATCAAGGCTGACAGGTCCGAGCTGTACATTAGCTCAATGGCGTGATCGAATTGCTTGGACAAGAAGACGCCGCGCTTGCGGGATGATCCGTGGCCACTGCGGTCGTGTTCACTGAGCGAATCTTCGTCGTCCAAGCTCGCGCTGTTGCTTCTGCTGGTCGGGACGGACGGGTGAGCAAAGCTCGTGGACCCGGGCTTGTTGGCCAGCCACATGCCCTTGCCGAACCGGGCCGAGCACAGTATCAAATACACTTGAGGACTGCAGACTCCGGCCCCCTTGTCTCCGGGTCTCTGCAGCACACGGAAGGCTTCCCACGCGTGGAGTTTCTTGCTGGTCGCCACCATCTTCTGCACAATGTTCTGGCCCATGTATCGCTGTGTGGCCACGGCCCGGAAGCCCCAGTGGTGGGTTTTGCCTCGCTCAATTTGGAACAAGCATGACGCGTTGGGCTTGCTAGTGAACACGAGCTTGCGGTGCTGCGTGGCTCGCAAGAAACAGCCCGTGGCCGGGTCCATAAGGTACACGGGCGCGTCGGCCGCGCTGCGACTGAAAAGATGGTCCTTGAGGCTGCCCTTGACCTGTTCGTACAGCGAGCTGCCGCTCGTGCTGGACGACACGACCTCGGGCCGCTGGCTGCTCAGTCCGAGCGGCCGACTGAGCGACGCGTGGCCGTGTTGTGGCCAGCGCTCGCTGAAGGCCCTGAAGAGCTCGGCTCGCGCGGCGGCCAGCGCCTCGGCCGGCGTGATTTTGTGCTCTTGAGCCTGGCGACCGACGGCTAGCAAGGCGGCCAACGTCTCCCATAATTGCGCGAAAAAGCCCCAACCGTGGCCCTCCGTGACGACGCTGATGGACACGAGCGTGGGCAGCAGCGCGAAGAAGGCGAGCGGGACGACCGGCGTGTTGGCCACGGCGTCGCTGAGCTTTGCCGCCGCCAGGAGCAACGCACCGCTCGTCCCTAGAGACAGCAGCAACAACGGCATCTTGGACGCCATGGTCGGGATTGTTGCAAACTGATCTCCAGAACTACTGCTTTGACTTGAAGTTTGTATGGACTGAAACTTGCAAAAATGAATTATTATGACGTCAGTCGAAAAACCTGTGATCATAAATCGTTTACGCCAGGAAATAACGGATGTGATTACGAGTCGTAATTTACGACTGCACGGTACACCTTTTTCAGACCAAAATGAGAAATTCTCAGATCAAAACAAGAAATGCTCAGATCAAAACAAGAACCCTCGTCAAATACGATTTACAAATCCGTATCTGATATCATAGGGTTCCAGAATTCGAGAAGTCTAGAGGGCTCATGGGCACTTCAGTGGCAGAAACGCAGAAGCACTTCTCATTTAGTGATGAGATACAACAGCTACACGGACTACCAGCGCCAACGCGTGCTGTCTACTGCGAGAGAAGGAGGCAATTGGGCTCAAGTAGCTCTTCACAACGGCATTGCTTACCAAACCGCGTGGAGATGGGTGAATCGGGCGCGAACTACGAATGTCTGGACGCCAAGTGTTGGTCAACGTGGTGGGCCACGTCATGTTAAGATCACACCCGAGCATGTCGAGTCCATGGTGACTTTGCTGGAAGACAAATGTTTGCTGACGTTGTACGATTTAGTGGACGAGCTTAAGGTTAAGTATGACATCGATGTGGTACCCTCAACAGTTTACAATGCGCTAGATGCTATTTGCTTCACATGCAAGAAGATCCACAGCGAGCCAAGTGAAATGAACTCGAGCCGCGT
>NW_008648990.1:382195-382731 GCF_000247585.1 Phytophthora nicotianae INRA-310 | reverse complement strand
CATTGTCAACAAGTAGTAGTACTTGTCGTTCTTCCAGCTGCATACGTTCATTTAGCGACAAGAGCCAATCACAGTACTTATCTGTATTCATCCACGCCTTCGCCGTATTAGTGTAGGTCGCTCCAATTTCGGCTAGAAGGTTGCAATTTTTTACGGGTCGCGGCACTTTAGACCGCCCAATGAAGGGCAGCGGAAGCTGCTCCGTGCCATGGGCGTTGGTGGCAACGCACACGGTGATCCGGTGCTTGCTCTGCTTCTTGTTCACTGGTAGTGATCCTCGTGGTTCCCGGCGGTAGAAGAATGCGGTCTCATCCATATTGAAGACGTCCCGGGGGTGGTATTCTGAAACGAGGGCTCGAAGTTCTTTAAGCCCCTCTTCTACAGCTGCGTTATCCACCGAGGCCCCCTCCCCATGTCGTAGCGAAAACCACAGCCCTGTGTGCTGCTGGAAGCGGTACAGCCACCTCGACCAGGTGGATTGCCTCCGGGCAGCTTTACCCCTTCACGCCGTGCAATCATGAGTACCGTAGAGCCCT
>NW_008648990.1:369083-381480 GCF_000247585.1 Phytophthora nicotianae INRA-310 | reverse complement strand
CGAGAAAATATCACGAACACAATAAAATCTCTGCAAAACACAATAAGATACATACCAGCACAAGTACATGGGACGGACGACCTCACCGCAACCTGATGTACGGTACACACCTGGACTCGGAACGTTCTTTTGGCCACCGCCAAAGAGGGAGCTGCTGGCAGCAGCCTGCAGCACTGCAGCCTGCAGGACACAAGGGAAGTACGGGATTGGTGAAGTGTAAGCAGGTACGATTGAGGTGACGCTAGCGCAGGTGAGGACACTGCTGGCTGGATCTTGTCGATGATGGCGGTGTGGACCTGCTGATACGAAGAAGAGCTGCAAGTACTGGATTGCCCACCGCCGGAGACGTCTAGGATGAAGGAAAGCCGCTTCCAGCGGTTGGATCCAGCGGAGGGTGCTGCTTCCCTCGACATGGAGATACAAGTAGCTGAACTGGAGTCGTTACTACATACCAGGGCTCTCCTACTCTAGATATCATAGCTGCAAGAGCTTCTTCAGTGTTGTCTGTGAATGCACCACGGATGCTGGCTTTGAGAAACCGCGCTTTAGTAGCGCTACTGCTGACAGCAGTCTGCTGTACTCCGTAGTACTGGTGATACTACGATCAGAGGGCTGCTGGGCTGGCGGATTAGTGTTTGGTGATGACGCATTTAATCTGTCAGTGGCCCAACATGCAAGGTACTGTGATATTATCGAGAGCGACATCCATGACTCATTACCGCCTACTAATTACTGTCGGTTGTGTATTAATCTTTCTGTAGTGCATGCCCGGCATTCATCGGGCGACCAGGCTCTCGCCTGTTAATTTCTGCATCGTTGCGGCGCTTGCGGCTCCGGTTAACCATCAACTTCTCGCCCGTTCCGTCAACATGGCTGCGTACATGCAGTGCAAAAATCCAGTGAACGCAGCAGTTCATTTTTGCGTGGTATCGACACGGACAATACTCGGCCGTAAGATTAACTGGCCAACCAGTGCTCGGCTGTGAATCCACGTCCATTCTAGCATAGCTGACGGAGAATTGAGCGGCCACGTCTAGAGCCTCCTCCGACCTGCCGCGCGAAGGAACGTAGAACCGCGGTGGCTGCGCTGCTAGAACCCTTACGACTTCATCACCCGTGTCATCAATCAAGAAGTTTATGCTGCACCGGTCGTGCACATATTCACGGAGGAAACCGCTCGTACGAAGAGAGGTCGCCCGTGCTTGGAGGCGCTTGTCCCGTTTTCGATGCTGAAGAAACTCCAGCGCCGCCATTGACCTATGGCTGCAGCAGTCACGCATCTGCTGCAGTAGAAGAACCAGCTTGAGCTTCCTTTTTTGCGTGTAATCTCTTTTGAACGCTCGATTAAACGTCTCACAGGGGTTGTTAGTAGTGGCAAACCCCGATGGAGTGAGATAGCACTGCCAGTTGCTAAAGTTTCGTGACAACCATTGCTTTTCCATGTACATCCGAAAAGTATCCAACTCTGGCCGCTTGTTCCACTGGAACAACACCTCCTTCATTCGCGTGAAGTACTCGTCTTCAGTGAAAGAGAAGTGCAGATCGTAGATGTCTCTAAAGACCATAGCCACAAGGTCGCTATGTAGGCCACGCATACGCTCTTTAACCGCAGCCCGTACTTTGGCAACGACGTGGTAAAAACACATGAGATATGTGTACGTGCAGACAATTCCAAAGACGCTCCGCACTGCATTGAATTGAGCCGAGTCGGCGTCGCCCATGACGTATCGCACACTCAGTCGTTCGCCAGTCACCTGAGCAAACACCGCACGCAGTGCAGCAAATGCACTAAAGAAGTGAGCTTCTTCCAACTGAGACGTAAGAAGTAGAGCCAGCAAGTGAAACCGACGCGATCCATCGGAAAGTCCGCAGACAATAACCGGGTAGCTTACTTGGTCCAACTGGAATGTCGCGTCCACATGCAGGATAACTGAGGCTGGGTCGCGGTTTGCCGAGCGTAAGAGTGACTTTGTCGTAACGCCAACAACGAATGGCCTGTCGTCCGAGCCGTCGCCCACAACGCACTTGCCGCTGATGTCGGTCTCTCGGGTAAACGTAAAAGCTTCATTTTCTGCTTCGCTGCCAGTGAAGGATGCAGCTGCAAAGTGTTCTGCCACGTTACTGAAGCGATCATTGCCGCCGAGCCTGGTCCGCCGAAAATGGCTAACACAATTTTGCACTTTGCGTAATTCGGGCAGGTCTTGTAGGCTCAGCGAGAACTTGCGCGACATTGCGTGTAGAATACGGAGCGGTGTTAGGTTTTCGCGAGTCATGTCGTGGATGAACGTCCGTTGTGCTCGTGTAATGGAGGGTTTGCGGCGCGGGTTAGCTGCAGTGAAGTGCTTCTCAAGCTCGCTTATGGTTACCGTCTTGGCTTCCTGGCAGACCAGCACCTTGGCACGCCACGGGCACTTAATAAACGGGGACACCGCCTTGCACTGCTTGCACACACAGCTTAGGGTTTTGTACCGCATTGAATGCGGCGATGCTGACGTACACACGGTGCAGGGCATGAGTTGGCTTTTGATGGCCTTGTAGGCTTTCATTCCCAGCAGCAACAAGTCCGCGTCGCCTTCAGTGAGCTCGCTACAGAGCAGTTGCCAGGCATGAGAGGTGGGCATCGTGGTGGGTAGATGTAGCCGAAGGGGTAGATGGTTTTCAAGGGAGACTGAAAGTAGCAGGTGGTACCTTGGACACCGATCTTGTGTCGGCCACAAAATTTACGGTGGCCAACCGATTTGTGATGTGCTTTGTCAAATTTTAATGTGTAGGACCAAATTTTGTGGTGTCGACCAGTAGATTATTGTGCTAATCTGCCGTTATTGTGATACTCAAATATTTGTTGTGCTGGTCAGCATCTGTCATCCAGCTCCTCCCCCTGCCAGAGTGGAAACCATTCAGCCACCACATTCTTACCCGCTGGCTTCGCTACCACGATGCCCACCAGACATCCTTGGCGCGTTCTTGCCTCTGCAATGTCACCACTCGAGGCTGACACACTCATGGGGAATGCAAGAAGTTCCGAGTCGACAAGAGCGACCTAGCCCCCTGTTTCGTCTGTATGCAGCCAACTCCCCACTCAATGCGAGTTCAGCGGCTGCGTTGCTCGTGTCAGGCGTGTGAGGACGTGAAGACCACCCCTTTGTGCCCATGTCGGGCTCGAGTCATGATCTGCCAACTCGAAGGACTAGTTACAGAAGAGGACGCCTACAGTCACATCACGCCAGCTCGTCAGCCAAGCAAGCCTGTTCTAACGACTGGCATGAAGGCGGTAGTGAAGGACTGGGCCTCGCAAGGCCTAAAGCCAAAACGAATCTGGACAGCGCTTCTAGATCGTTTTAATCTACAAGAGGAAACAGCACCAAAACTGTCGACAGTCCAGCGGTTCGTGCACCACCATGTTGCTGGGAGACTCGGAGGGAGTGATTTGTTTGAGGCTGTGCGAAGAAGATTCGTGAATCCGCATTTACAGGATCCGAGGAAGAGACGGCAGCTTTCACTTTCACGAAAGAGAGGGATGGCGAAGGTTAAGCGGTGACGGGGAACGGTAGCGACAAAAACCCATTCGTCGTAGGGGTTACCTCCAAAAAACTACTTCGTCGTGCAGATCGTGATCCAGCGTCTTTCATTTTTCACTTAGACGCGACCTACAAGCTTACCCAGGTTGGCTATCCGGTAATCGTCGTGGGAATATCTGATAGAGCTCGCCGATTTCACGTGATGGCTATTTTTATAGTATCTCAGCAGCAGCAGGAGCACCACTCGGAGGTTCTTGCGATGCTTCGAGAAATCTATGTTGCTGTTACAGGCAAGCCGTTACGTGTCCACTACGTGATGGGCGACGCAGATGCTGCTCAATGGAATGCTGTCCACGAAGTTTTCAGTCCCGACAACGATATCGTTTTCCTGATGTGCTATTTCATGTAGCCAAGAAAAGTTTACGAAAAGACGCGGTGCTTATCTCTTGGAGTCGCAACCTCGGTGATGAAAGATATTCACGCCCTTCATTTTGCATTAAGTGAGCTGGATTTCCACCAAACCCTCACCGTCGTGCAAGGAAAGTGGGCAGAGAAAGCAGAGCTGACCACTTTTTCTCAATACTTCTCGAAATACTGGTTGAATCATCGTGTGTGGCGCTGGCAATGCTTCCAAACCCCGAGCGGCTACGCTGCCACTAACAATCCCTGCGAGACATTTAACGCTGCTCTCAAACGTGGTGTTACTATGAGACGGAAGCTCAAGGTCGGTGCTCTCATCCCTCAGCTACTGCTACTTTACTCCAACGAGAGAATGGTATCGCGCCCGTTCTCAACAATCTGCAAGCCTGACGCAAGACTAGTGCGTCGAGTTGGAGCAATGGCAAGGGCGAATCTGCTCTCTCTGCACTCTACGTCTAAGAGTAGCATTGCGTTTTTGCTATCTGATTCCACCGTTGACGAGCAGCAAGATGTGGTGCGTGTCTTGAGTAGACCCTCTCCACGCGTCTTCGACGAGACTCGACGCCGAACGCTCGAAGATTTGCCGGTTTCATCCAAAGTGAACAAGCTAACTGCCAACATGGAGCTTCGTGGAATGCCTACGTCGGGTTGGGCAGTCGACATGCTCACACCCTCGTGTCCGTGCAAATTTTGGTTTAAGTATGGGTGCTGCATCCATGTTCTATACGCACTAGAGACGAGCGGATCCATGGACGTCATGGGAAGAGAAACACTTGTTAACAGAGCTCGTACCCGACGCGGCCGTCTCGAAAAACTGGTAAAGCTCTAGAGAGAGAATAGCTGGCTCGGGTTAGTTAGGCGAGAAACCAAAATACAAACTTGAGCGGATATTGCCAATAGAAGTTTGTCCTCGAGTGCTCGTCTACAATTTAACCAACCTTTCTGTACATCTCACGACGCAGACGATAGTAAAGCTCGAGGCAAAGTTTTGGGTCTAAACGACTTTTATTGAAAGATAGGCTGCATAAAGAAATCTTACATGGTGATGCTCACTTACCTTGGGATATAAGTTCTGTACATTTTGCAGAGCGTTCTTGTGCGCGTTTAATGATGTGTCACTCGACGGCAACCGATAAGTTTTACAATTTAGGCTGCGCAATGAGTAGTAGTACAAGTGTTTAACGACAACGACATCAACTTTTGATATGCAAAGAGCACAAAAGCAAACACCACCGTGGTTGTTCTTTACAAGTTGTCAGGCATGAGCTGGCGATTTCAAGAAGGTGTCGCTTGGCAAAAACAAACATGTTTTACGAGTTAGGCTGCAAAAAGAGTGATGACTTTAACACCAAGCTCCTAATCTATTAAACTTCAATTATATATGTATATTGAGAAAAGATTGTTTTTTGGTAGCATTTAGCGGTTCGTGTCCTATCGAAGCCACCTATCTAAGCCAGCTATGCATCTGCGGTTTTTCTCGCCGCGCGGACCCGCTTCATTGTCTCCTCCCGCTTGCGTTTTTTGCTCCACCTCGCAATGGCAACTCCTTGCATCTTGACAGAGCACTCAGACAGATGAAGCGCCGCGATGAATTTCTTCTTTCTTTCTCGAAGAATGCTTTTCTCGCTTTGGGAGTGGTTTGATGAATCCAGGCCATTCCTTCCATCACACAGTATGCCGACAACAGGGATGTCCACGCCGCCTCAGAACCATTTTGTGCTCCACACGCTATCTTCGTTGCGTATCTAAATGACGCTACACGATCTTCACGGCAGACAATAACATCCCCGAACACTGCGCCCCATTTGTTGATAGGCGGGGTTTCAGGTCGATAGCCTAGGAGCACAGAGTGGTAAACCAGATTGTTGAGAACGACGACGTCACCTGGCTGCTGTACTAAAACGCACGAAGTGGTCGCCTCCAGCATTCGATTGTGCGAGTTGCCTTTGTTTCCCCAGTTGGAGCTTTCTTTTGTCTCCGGCGGAAAGAACACTCATACTTTGAAGCAATATTTTGCACAAGGGGGGATGTAAGAGACTACCCTGCCGTGATCCACATGTACGGGGGACTCTCGGTTACCAGGCTGTAGCCAGTACTCCGATTTGTAGACGTAAGCCTCGTGAGACGGAAACTTCAGCTTGGGGTAGTATAACGGGAGGTTCACGGATACTTGATCGACAGGACAAAAGCGTCCTGCTTCTATCTCTTCCACTGCGCACTCGGCTACAGCTGCAGGGATATTTTGGGCACGAACCATGTCATAAAAGTGGTTTGGGCTGTCAGGTAGACGCTCGTATCCTTTGCAGCCAGACACATCATTGCATGCGTCCCGAAACAGTAGGGCAGGCGCCTGGCTTTCAATGATCTTGGTCCAGAAAATGGCTCGTTCAGGTACCGGTGCTTACCAGCAGATAGTTTTCGAAGGACACGATGTATTTTGGGCCGTTTATCTCCAAAGTCTCCAGTCTTGACTAGATTCTCCAAATTCAGTAAAAAAAAAAAAATGTGTCCATTTTGTCAGAATAATATCAAAAGTAGCTATGACCTGTTGTAATAATCCAAAGCTGTTGTACGACTGCGGGCTGCTGTACGATGGCAGTATGTTGTACGACGGGAATTAGTTGTACGGCGAGAATTCGCTGTACGATGGATGTTCAAAGCTCACAGCAGCAAACAGGCAGTGGTAGACAACAGTAGACAGCAGTAGACAGCAGTAGACGGCAGCGAGGACAGCACACCTTTCAGCGCCAGTCTGAAAATGAAGGTCAGCGATGCAGTTTGTACTGTATCTTAACCTTATTGGTGATAATAGTAGCCAATTGGAGCTGTACACGTTGCCATCGCCGATGGCCGATCGGTCAATAGCTTCTTTGTACGAGTGCTGATGTAGAGTGTGCAGTGTTGGACACTAATCCTGCCGGTGTTTTTGGTATTTACTCGAATTTCATACTTCCTCCGGATGCAACATTAGAGAGTTTTTGCAAGTTTTATGGTACCCATTCCTATAGAAACTCTTGAAATTGCCCAATAGCGTTCTAGAGGTTTCAGTCTGTGGGAATGGAAAAGCTCCCATAGATTTGGCGAATACAGGAAACAAAGCATTCTCCATATATTTGATGCCTTGCTTTAAGGTACCGGATTCCATGCATTTCTTGCAACCGATGTAAGAACTCCGTCTATAGTGAATCTGAAGATTTACATGAGTACAAAGTGCGCTGAGGACTATCAACAGTGTTTCATTGGCTGACCTTAGACGCAACATTTCATAACTTGAACGGGTTTGCACAAAATATAGTTCAGAGCGATATGATTGGCTATTTTGTGATATTTGATGCTTAGGGCAATTACACTGGTTGCAGGCAGGCTTTGGAAAATAATAATGCATATAAATAATAGAGGATTGGCTCCAAGAAATTAGATATTACTGGCACAAGCAAATTCAATAGATTATTTTTTAACATTTTACAATTTTATGGCGGAAAAATTTCGTTTATATACTTTAAAATGTCATTTTTGGCCACCCTTTATCGCCAACCAAACTCCAGCTCTTTTAAAACCAACCATCTACCTCCGCTCAATTTGACAAGACGGTCGACACGTCTGACAACTTGCAATGGCATTCTGAAATCGCCATGGTTGCCAACAGGCTCTACGCCCAATATTTCTACGAATCCAAGCCCTCAAATCTCTTTCAATGCCGCTACTGCAGCAATATCAGAAAGCAAGCCCCGTCTAACGGTTACACTAACTTGGTGAGCCACCTCAATGACAAGCATCCTCAATACCTCGACGATTACGCCGAATACGAGTGCCAGGGCGCTCAGCAGCTCGACGGTTTCGGCTTTGTAACCGACAAGCCAGCGATCATCTACAACTGGATGACTTGGGTCATTGCCAGAAACTTACCGCTCAGCGAGGTCGACAACGAGACCACGCGATTCATGTCGCGCTGGGACTCCATCTCATCACGGGCACTTAAAAAGTTCATGGCCGAAGTGGAGCGTATGACCGAGGAGGCCATCGCCGCACAGATGCTTGCCCGAATAGGCCTTGTCTTTGATGGGTGGACTAGCGGAACTACTTGCTACGTCGCTGTGTACGCTGTGTACGCTGTGTACGTCGTTGATGGTAGTGTTTTCTACCCGCTACTTGCCCTGTCTCCACTGGTTGAAGAGACCGATCTCGGCGCTGACTCTCATTTTGAGTTAATTGATGAGATTTTAGAAACATATCAAAAGTCAAGGACCAACATTGTATTCATTGTTGGAGACAACTGCTCCACCAATCAGGCAGTAGCTACCAGACTCGGCGTGCCATTGGTCGTCTGTGCCAGTCATCGCTACAATCTTGCGGCTCAGCGTTTTTTTTCGGGAGCGTGGGGACATGCTCGAGGACGTCAATACGCTGGTGGTGCAGCTTCGGACGAAGAAGAACAGCGCACACCTCCGCAAGCACACGGAACTGGCGGCTGTCAAGCGGAACACGACACGGTGGTCATCCACGTTCAAGATGGTGAAGCGCTATCTTGAGAACAAGGCAGCTGTCAAGCAAGTGGAGAGCGTTGAGGACCTGGTGCCGGGAGCCCGTGCGCACCGCAAAATTGAGAAGCTGTTTGAGCAGCTGCGAGCTCTGGAGTCGGTAAACAAGAAGCTGCAGTGCGAAGACACGTCGAAGGCCGACGTCCGCGTACTTTTCGACGGCGTCATCCAGCTCCACCCAGTGATGGAGAGCTATTTGTCAAAAGAGGCACACATTGTGCGCTCTCCTGACTTTGAGAATGGTATCGTCAAAATATATTATATTCACCTTTTGGTATAATATTTGGTACTCACGTTTGTTTTGATTATATGCGGCGGATACTGCCTCACCTTTCACTTCTGCGGCTTGGCACCATCCCTGAGCTTTACTAACAGCGGTGGAACCTTTGCCGGAGGGTCGCCACCGAGTTTCAGTCTCCAAATGTCACACATCACTGCTATCTTCAACAAATTACCTCGTCGCTCGCGTGGGAACCCGTTATCAATCGCCTTATCCACCAATACATCAACTGCAACTCTCACCTCACTGTCGCTTTCCACCCCAAATTCAAAATCGTCATTGAAATTTTTCAGGATCTTCATCGGCGATATCACTTCCCACAAGCTGCTCAAGCTGACGGTCCACGTCAATTCCGAGCGTGGTCAAAAAATCCTTCCCGAGGATAAATTCCTCTTCATCTCCGTCGATTACCAAACATTTCACTGGCTTAGTAAGGCACACAGGCCCTGCAACTGTATTTATCCGCAAATTCGCATCCACACAACCGTGAGCTCGGATAATGTGTCCTCCAGCTGTCCTCAGTACAACCGCCTCCTTCAATTTCTCCAGCTTCACCGCTGGATCCTTCGTCATCAGCTCTCTGAGATTTATCCTGCTGATAACGCTTGTATCTGCCCCTGAATCAGCGCAAAAGGGCACCGAGTGCACTCCGTTTAGCTCAACTAGCTGAACAGCAGGCAGACACTCTTTAATGCGCTTAACACTTCAATCGTGGGCGATCTTTTTGCGGTCATCCTTCTCACGGTTGCGCTGCTCATGCTGTTGCCGCAACAGATCAACCTTCTCGACGTGAATCGCAACTGGGCACTTCACTAACCAATGGTCCCCCTTACATTTTAGGCAACCACCGATCGGATTTGCAGCTCCTGTCTTGGGAGGTCCCTGTTGGACGCTCCGACCTTGCTTTCTACTATCCTGTAGTTGATGCAGAACAGGCTTCAGTTTGTCACTGTCCTTTGCCCTATTTTTTTTCTTCGAGCGACTCAACTCTCTTGAACTGTTCCATTTGTCCCCGGTTCGAGTTGAACTGCGTTGCCGCTTACGGCGCTGAAAGTCTCTTTCATGCTCAAGAGCTTTCTCCAAAATGGTCTTGAAAATCACCTTTTCATCACTACGCGCAGTCCGATTCTGATATGCCAGAATGGACTCTATCTCTTCCCGCAGTGCCGGGGGATCAAGGGACGCGACTAGTAATTTGCACTTCAACTTCAGACCTTCTTGATCAATAAATAATTTGCACCAGCCATTTTCTTCAATCACCTGGCGATTAGATCGAAAGTATTGCACTACCCGCTCGCGTACATCTGACTCCTGCAAGTTCATCCGTACTGCAGCCTTGAACTCAGCCGCAACGTTGGGCACCGTGTTGTTCTTCACTGTGGCGAGGATATCGTCGATCTTGCCCAGAAGTAGCTCGTTGGTCAGATCTTCCTTGTTAATTCTCCACTCCAGGTCGCACAGAGCCTCCAGCAAGCTCGGCTCGAACGAGCTTCAGATGTCTGTCGTCATGGATGAAATTTGCTCGGGGTCGTGGCAGCAGCGGATGGCCACTTTCTGCTCGTACTCCTTGCGTCTTCAATTCCATTCCACTAACGTTGCGTGCGATGTACTCTCGATCATCGACTCAACGAGTGGAACGAAAAACGATACTGCTGTCGATTCAGCTTTGCCTTTAGCTTCGGGTTCCATGCTTAACCGGTTACTAAAGTTAACTTTGTGGTGGGTCTCGCAAATGAACACCAAAATGGGGGAGCTGGCACTTCCTTCATGTCTTTGCCTGGTGTATTAAGCAAAACACAAACTGTTACTCTTTCTATTCTACTACGCTACCTGCCAGCCCGGGCCAGCAAGCCTCTCAACCAGCCATTCACTCGAAGGTTGGCAGTGGCAACCCTGCCACTGCCGATCTGGAGATTGCCTTGCCGCCCACTGCACGAGCTGTATGAGGATATCCAACCTCTAAAGCCACTACATTATCTCAGCTTAGATTTTCCACGTGTTAGTTATGAAGCAGAACATTATACAGACCGCTGGCCTTAAGTCGGGCGTAAAATCAACTGTTGAAGACATCACGGGAGGTGTGAGCGAATACATACTTTCTCAATGCAGTAAATGAACTGATACACTACGTAATATTGATAGTAAGTTTTCTTACAGTTAAAATCTTCCGGGGGCTGGTTCTGAGGCTGCGTACTATACAGATCGTTGTTCTTAAGTCGGGTAATGTGCTCTTGAAAGAGTTCTGTATCTGCTGTACGTGGGACTTGGCCAAGTCTTTTTAACATGTACTCCACCTTGCGACTCGTTTGGCCTTCGTTTATAGCCGACACAGCTTCCTCAATCCACTAAATTGCCTGAATACGATTTACGTTGTACTTTCCACCAGAAGGGATTGATTGGTTCACTTTCTAGCTTAAAAATCGTTTCTTTATGTCAGTCTTAAGAGATCGGTGTGCACATAGATAACAATTCGGATTAGAGCTTCAGCACGGTTTATCTCTATTTGTGCGTCCTGTACCGCTCGTTCGATTTTTTATGGAGAAAATCTTCTTCATGAAGACGACAGGGTTGCTTGGCTAATGCTTAGGAGGCTGTAAGTTGTCTCTTATTCATCTCAGCCTAAATATAATTTGTTTCGAAGATGTAAAATCTGCTATTTTGTGTTAAGGATAATCTAACAAACAGAAAAAAACACGAAAAAAAAGTCGCCGAACTGCTGTTTTTCCTGTTAAGCATTTATTCTGTGAGGTACGCTTGCTTCTAGAGTCGGAGTTTGGCTTGGAAACGGTCGTAGAGGTGCGTACGGAAACGGCTGGTGTTAACGATGCTGAAAAATGTGCACTGGTGGCCTGGCGGAAAGCACTCTTTCTGCCTAACTTCCGAGTTTGAAGAGCTTTTTTTCGAGCTTAAACCAGCGTTGATAAAAGGGATCAAACTGCGTCGATTCCACCAGTCAGTGCCTCGAAACAGCCCCTAAAAAGAGAAACTGCGCTTTGGCTCATGGAGATGTTGCATTAATTATCGACGAGAAGAAGTATGATATTGTAGAATTCTTGTTAACAAACTGTTGAATTCTAATGTAATTTTTGCTTGGCATTCTTCGGCGGGTAAGAATAGCAGCCTCACACTCTTCTGAAGTAGACACCGTTTTTATTCTCATATCTGGTGACACAACGCCTACAGTAGAAAGTGGCGCTACGGTGGTGACGTTGCTCAGCATGGTTTGTGGTTTTTCATTTGAAACTGATATTACTGAGTTGAGTTGCGCTGAATGCTCCAAATTTTTGCAAAAAACGCTAAATGCACGGTGCCCATGCTGTAATGGTACTTCAACTGCGCTTTGGAGCCAAGCTGGAAGTATTCACGTCGTAATTCTCGAGTTTCCTCTTGACGCACGTGATGTTTTGAGCGGGCTGCAAGAGCACGATCTAGTTTGTGTTAATGTAATGTGTCGCTAAGTTCTGTGAATGCTGTGGTCGTGATGTGATCTAAAGTTGCTTGTGCTATGTACAGGCTTGGAGCGAATTATTCTGTGTGAGGCTGTCCATACCAAAATTTATCCGACTTCCGACGTTTCCGACGCTGTGTGTGGATTTGTATGTTATACAAAAGCAAGTATTATTGAGGGTAACCGGTTCCTG
>NW_008648990.1:357982-359467 GCF_000247585.1 Phytophthora nicotianae INRA-310 | reverse complement strand
ACACGATACGTCGGAACGGCTGGCGTACATGACTTGCCATTTTCCTGGCTATACTATTGGACAAAATTTCTTTGATAACGTCGAATGATTGGTTTAAAATTGTCAAGTTTAATTCTATTGGCTGCTACACTTTATACAAACTTCTAGTAATGTCGGAAAAATGATCATATTCAACCATACAGCTCTTCTAGCTGTCCTCCCAGGCTAAGTGCTACTGTAGGATACGGCAGTTGGATATATTATTAATCCATTAAGACTTGTGCCTCCACGTGTCAACCTCCATGTGTAGGACTCTTTCGTACGTTACTTCAAATGGTTCAACTAGTTTTGGATATGTCTTGCAAATGATAGGAGTCAGAATAACTGCAGAAATAGTTGTGCCACACGCCTCCTCAGACAAACACAAAGATTGAATGTGCTTCAAGTGTGCTTTGGTGGTTAACTTCAACATATCCGTCGAATGCAACACACAGATTGAGAATCTCACTCAAATTGGTCCACGAAATGTACATGTAGAGCAGTTTATAATTTATGCATATGATCCGAGAGCGATCATAAAGATTAATAGACCCCTGTCTCCTCTTGGCACAGCAATGAACCGCACGGATGTCCAACGAGTTAGGTTCATGCTCTTGTCCATTTTGGTGTCGTGGGTGAGAGCCGAATCAAGTAACTTACAGTCGTGCACGTAAATTGATTGAAAATACCAATGTACCGCAGTTGCAAAATGCATTGTCAATTGTGAACCCATTCGACAAATTAATCGCGTGGTTTGTCACAGGTATACTTCAACAACGCCTTAGCACCAGTAATAAGAGGATTTGCGTTGGAAAATATCCATCGGCTTAATTTGTATCGCGGCACCACGCCAATACAATACCCCTTGGCCGCACCGAGTTGATCACGTGCGAACAGTGCCGAACCTATTTGCCATTAGCGGCTGTTGCAACAATGCTTTGCTGTATGCAAGGAAAAGCTGATCAGAGAAGCGTCTCGGGGCTCAATTGGTGCGAACGGACACTCGAACGGACAAGACCAGCAGCCAGGTAGGATCGTTTTGCGTGAGACTCGTTCTAGTGTGTGAGGCTCTTGTGTCCGCTGGCTGTTGACTCCTTAAATCCGTGACGTCCGCCATCCTCATTCTCAAACTCGACAATTAGCCAGCAAGTCATCAACATCCACACAAGCTTGACCAGCATCAAACTCCTCATAAGCTATGAACCTTCCAGCTCTTCTCCTCGTCGCGGCTTCCATGGCTGCTCACTCCACCGCTGAGTTCACCGTCACCTCCGGCACCACCGAGGCCACCACCTCCAGCACGGAGCACGTGAGCTTCGTTAAGCAGTGGACGCTCAACTCTGCCACCAACGGCGACAACATCGACTCCATCGACCTGGATCTCGCCGGTCGCGTGTACGTGAGCTACGTCAGCGGCCTGCCGAGCGGCGTGCTCGGATACGTGAACGTGTCGGGCGACTCGCAGAC
>NW_008648990.1:354662-355512 GCF_000247585.1 Phytophthora nicotianae INRA-310 | reverse complement strand
GCCACCCTTGAGCTAGAAGCGCAGAACACCGGCACTATCTGCATCAGCGCACAGACGGTCACGGCCACCAACTACGAAGGCCGGGACGCCAGCCGCATCTCCATGCCCAACGCCTCTAGCAAGTTCACGTCCACGGGCACCGCCACGTGTGATGAGTCAACTGTTCCTGCTCGCGAGCCGGCGTGCGTGTCAAGCGCTTGCGCAGGTTCGTCGACCTCAGGCACCCCGACTGGAACGGCGGGCAGTGGTGCGAGCACTACTGCGACGGTGACGACTGCGCCAACGACGGCTAACGATGACGATGCTAACGACGACGATACCAATGACGACACTAATGCATCTTCGGTCCCGCATCTTGCTGCGTTGGCGGCTGCTGCGATCGGTGCAGTTACGATGGCACTCCTGTAGACATCAGCCGATCCACTATCATCATGTCTATGGTGATTTTCTCGTTTTATTGAGCTACGGATGTGATAGGCGTTCGTACGCTTCACTTTTATTAGCAGCATGATCCGACCGAACAACGCCAACTCCTATAAGCATGTCATTTTTTCCACATCATGTTGTTTGAAATGCTAGTAGTTAGTTACTTCTATCTTACTAGTTACTTATAGTTTACGCACAAGATGTCTAAAAAGCCGGCAGCCTGGTGATCAACGCCGGTGTCTCCACTGAGCCCGGTGACACTCGACCGACCTCTTGATGAGATGCCTCTCTTGGAGACGCTACTAGCAGCTCCAGACAGAGCTGGAGTATTTTCCCTCTCATTTGAGCATGCAAATAAATAATTTTCGCTTCGTAGTGCTTTCAGCTGCCGGAAAACAGCTTGAAAAATATTTCAGAGATAGGG
>NW_008648990.1:321870-354562 GCF_000247585.1 Phytophthora nicotianae INRA-310 | reverse complement strand
GCAATTGATATTTTATTTTCCGAGAAATAATTGTTCGGGTATTTTATCCAATAATTACAGGAATTCATGTAGGTCAATACAAGAAGAATCGAAACGTCTGTCGCATGGCGTAATTTTCAAGAAAGTAGCAAAAATACCGGCAATTTTTTCGCTCATCACCTCATAATCAGCACCAGTACACATAAAAACCGAATGAATCTCATCTGCCTTTCCAGCCAACCAGATAAATGTACAGCTTTTAATAACTACTGTGATACAGATGGACGAATTGACCTTGACGCTTTACCGCATTTGATTTTGTAACATTCCTTCCTAAAAAGAGGAAAACAGTGGGAGTGATCACGTTAAGTGTGTTTCTTAGCGCAATAAAATACTTTTATCAAGATAAGGGGTTGGTTTACCTGACGCCTGTATAAAACTGACAATATTGTTTTTCCAGGTTGAAGAGAGTACAGGCAACAAAAGATCAACCTGGAGCTTTGCGTGACTCGGTAAAGACCCTACTTCCGTATTCTCTCTACCAACGCCTCTGCAAAGACACCTTACTTCGCCAAGACGGATAATTTATTCCCTCTGAACATTTTAGCTGTTACGGTAACAGCGTTGGTTGCATCATAGACAAGTCAAAGATCAATCAAGAAGGCAACGGGCCGAAGGGATCCTGGCCACCTTTTTGCAAGCCTCTAAGCCCCGTCTTGAATAGCTCTCAGCGACTACCATAGTTCGACTTGTCCGAGAAGCGAACGCAAAGACAACTTCAGAAACAATCACACAAGTAGCAGCTCAGCAACAACAACACACTTTCACCCAACAGTATTGCATCTACCGTTGTAAATTTACCCTACGTTTTTGTCAGATAATGAATGGCGACAAACAAGTCGGACAAGCTAAAATTAAATCATTACAGTAAGAAGTGTAATTAGTCTGGACCAGACTAACTGGAAACCGGGTTTTCAAGACGAACGAACACAGCTAATCTGGGCCAGACTAGTTGTGTATCCAGACTAATTAGGAGCCCAGGCTAATTACACTTCTTACTACACATAGTCCCAAATAATTGCTTATTGCAGATTTCCGTACGTGTAATCTCGTACTTAAGTACAGACAACGACACATTTATTCGACAGACACAAAAATCCGACTGGCAAAGCCGTGCAAGTTACAATCTCAAATGAGCAGCCAATCAGAACCTACCATCAGACTTTTTCGTGCTTTTCTGTTATTACGTGTGCATTGTGACCATTTGCGCGTGGTTTATGACGGAACTTTGTGATATGGACGGGTAATTCTTGTACTTTTACAAAGTAGGATGGTATTCACAGGTGTCGAATAAATGTGGCGTTGTCTGCACCATGATATTCCGTAGTTTTTCAGTGGGGAAATGATGCTCAGCGGTGTAACAGCGCTGGTGTTTGGTATTGCCAAAGTGGCAACTTGCAACTTTGGCAACTGGCAACCCTCCCACAGATTCTGATGCTTGGATTGGATGGCAGCCAAATTGGCAACCCTCCAACAGAATCTGATTCTTGGATTTGCCTCAATTGAACCTATAGACAATCCCCTCGGTAGTAATCCCTAGAAGTAGAATACTCCCTCAACAGCAATAAATTAGATCCCGTTGACCAGTCACATACAAACCCAAGATATTATTCCCTCTCACCCCTCAATCGTAAAATGGAAAACATTTGAAGTCAAATACTCCTATTCTGGGGTGCTTAACTATGGAAAAAGCCATAACTGCACAAGAGCATTGTTGCTGCCACGATCCGAATGTTGACCTGATGAAGATCTTTTAACTACTTTGAACGTGATTCGAGCTTTAAGATCACGGAGAAGTGCTCAACCTTCACTCTAGTTGCACACCTGTGACGGCAACACCATCTTCACTCCACGAAACCCAACTGGCAAGTACCTGGTCGGGTGTAGACTGGCGCAGGCCTCGTGCCGCGATTTGGTGGCCAACCGCAAGACCGGAAGTGAGTCCAGTGCTTTTCAGCATATCAATATCCATATCGTTGCTTGTAACGATTCAGAGGAAGACCGTAGATTCTGTGACCCCTTGCATCTAGCTGTGTTTGGGACAAACTAGGGATGTGAGCATGGTACCAGCATATTTGTACAGCAGTCAATGAGTACTGGTGAGTGTGAGGTAGACTGGTTGGGCTAGAGAGGAGGGTATCTTTGTGTGGTGAGGAGAGCAAAACACGGTGAATCGCCAGTAACGAGCTACATTAATCGTATATTTTGTGTACTGTTCCAAACTGAAGGTACTCGGATCCATTTTTATGGTGCATTCGTGGATAGGAATACCTTTAGACAGGAATAAATTGGTAGCTCCAAACGCTTTGACTACCGAGGGGATCGTCTGTATTTGCCCTTGCAGCAAGTTACAGCTGGTTGCTGAGAGCAAGAGAGCGAATGGTAGCTCGACGAGAGGGTTCTTTTTCTTCTTTGCCGACCAAAAACAAGTGAAGATTACTAGGGGTACAAGTTAGCACGCACTATGCAACGCAATGATTAAAATGCTCGATTTGTTTGGATCTTGCTGTTCGAGCAGAGTACAAGTACGGTACGTGATGTACCCTATCGACGGTACTGTATTTCAAATGCTGCTCTGGATAAGGCGTCAATGCCTCAATGCCTCAAATTCGTTTTTGAGGCATCCGTTTCTGCAATTCTTGAGGCACCATTTGGTTTAAATACAATTGTCTATATGTAAGGCAGAAAGAGTACCTCACACAGTACCTCATTGCTCTAACTTCTCCATCATGGTGCCCATGACGTCTCGATTGCCTTCCTCAGTGTTGCTACCAAGGACCCGTGTTCATGACACCACTTCAAAGTACCAGTGGTATGCATATATCTGGCCTTCTACAATGATTCTGGGCGCGCAGTACACCTGGATTACCCGCGAACAAAAGTCTTCTTATTAACTGAACAAGCGATGCCATCAAAATACGCATTAGCTCAGAACGATTCACTAACTAGACGTCAATATCTTCACAGTGTGTTTGAAAATCCATGAGAAAAAACTACGAAAATACGAAACCAAGCAGCCAAATGTTTTGCAGGCCAACGTCCCACGAAATATTTCATGCATTTAACCATGCAGCAACAGGTTTAAAGCTTCACACGAAGCTTTAATTAAGTATCCAGAAACGAATCGCAGACTAAAACCGCTCATGCATGTATCACGAACTGAATAGGAAAACGCACACGACACAACACTTCCTTACTTTTACTTGAGGTCTACAAACATACAAAACTGGTCTAAAAAGACACTTAATGTCGGTAAAACTCTTCATTATCACTGGCGTTGCTCACATTTCCTTGAGGCAGAGAAGTTATCGTAAGTTACCGACTCAGATCGCAACAGCGGAAGTAAGACATGATAAATCCCCGATATGCCCATTGAAAATGTTGTGATACATTTTTCGTTCGTGCTGTGCAGGTGATGACGTACAATTTATCGTTGCATAACTGGTCGAAATAGCGGCAGTTGGCTCCAATTTTTGTAGTTTAGTTGGGAACAAGGCTTCGCCCTTCTGGTGTGTTTGTGTAAAGCGCTAGACATATCAACACGCCGCTCGCTTTCTTGCCTTCCTTCACTGTATCTGTCTCTGCGGCAACCATGGATGAAGATCAAGCGTTAACTGATGGTGTGAGCACAAACTCCCCGCTTTCACTTCCTCTCCCTTGGGCAATCAATCGCGTCGTCAAAGTCTTCGCACCCATTGCCTACGTCTCCTACATAACTAGCTCTAAGTTTCGTGTTTAGTTCCATGCAGTTGCTAACTGCTGGACGACAGTAAACTCTGAATGGACAAGGTGCGAGTGAGTTCATCAGCTGACGACTGCAAAGCGAAAATTGAGGTCGTAGTGAGTCGACACGGCAAAAGCAACGCTATCAACTGAGCTCCTTCACCTATTTAGCTTCGCCCTGCAGTCATCTTTAATCTGCTTCAAGACGACAGTGAAAATAAGTATAATCCACAACAAAACCCCGAATGAGGCATTCTGTTTTCTCCTATACACAAAACGCCTCATATACAGAGGCTTTGTCACTGTTACTTCCGCAGCAGACGAATCTAAGATTCTGTCGCTCTAGCAGCAACACATCTTGTGAAACTGCAACATGACACATGGCATTGAAAGCCTCATAATGAGACCAGAGCCACCACAATGATGGCTTCGGGTTGGGCAAGAAAGGCAGCGGCAAAGCAAACACTGCTCTCCTTTCAGCACAGCACAAGATTGCAGTTTACTGTACTGTACCTCCATAGGTTTGGCATAGCACTGCTGTATCAAAGCAGCATCGATGATGCATGGTCCGTGTTTGTATAAGACACTTCAGACGATCTCAAAACCTTCATAGAAGCTCATTCTCGAAATCAACGGCTAGCCGACAAGTCTCCGGACCTCCAACCTCCTTTCCGACTCTCCAACACCATGAAGCTTAGCAGTTTCTCCGCGCTCCTCGTCGCCGGTGCCTCGCTGGCTGCTCATGCTAACGCTGACTTTAAAATCACCCCGGACCGCACTGTGAAGGCCGCCACATCAAAGCACGTGAACTACGTCAAGCAGTGGACTCTGAGCGCCGGAACTAACACGGACTTTATCGACTCGATCGATCTTAGTCTTGCTGGTAACGCGTTTGTGAGCTACGTCGACGGTCTCCCGGCCGACGTCATTGGATACGTGAACGTGTCGGGTGACTCGCGCGCTGTCGTCAATGCGGTGACCGTTAGCAAGGATGTCCTTAATGACATTGAAAATGATATGAACGACTTGCTGGACATCGATAGCGACGGAGGAGAGCTCAACGTCTGGCTTGGCCCCACGGCTACCAGTGGTTATTTGCTCACTGAGATCTTCCTGGCTTCCCCCAATGCCGTGACGAAGCTGAAGAGCCAGCGATCGGCTCAAGTTGTCGTCGAGAACGGTGTGCTAGCGGTGAAGGGCAAACGCACTGAGCTGCAGATTGACGCAACCGGTTCGAGTGCCGTGTACGTCTCAGACCCCAAGACCGACGTGAGCGTGAAAGAGCTCAGCTTGGAGACGACAGGCAAGGCGAGCATTGACTATAACGTGAAGAGCGTGGCCGCTCGTACTGAACTGAAGATGGAGTCGAAAAGCACTTCGAGCATTACAGTGCTTTCATCCACCGTCCAGACCTCCACGCTGGAGCTAAAAGCGGACATTTCGAGTTCCATTTGCATTTCCGCAAAGGAGGTGACGGCAAAGACGCCCACCCTTAAGGGCAAGGACCAGATCTCCATGCCCAACGCTGCCAAAACGTACGGTGCTGCCGGCACTGAAGCTTGTGAGGAGGCGGCGTTGCCTGCCCGCAAGGCTGGTAAAGTCACCGGCGTGGTTGCTGGACTTACCAATATCCTGACTGGCGAGGACAACGACGACCTCGATGACGACAACGAGACGGAGGACTAATTCCCAATAGGAAATTGATAGCATCTTTTCTTTCTTTAAGGTTAAGCATGATGTTAAACCGGTTATACTTCACACCTTGGCAGTGCTATTGTTGCTTCCGGGAGCAAAATTAATAACGTTGCATGTACATGCCGTGTACAAGTGGTATTTGTACATATCTGTTGCTCATTTTTGAGTGCAGATACGTCGTCTTCAACGTGGTACTTCAAGCTACGATATGCGTAGTACAGTACTTGTACTACGTAGTAAATGTAGTCTCGACCTGGCGGGGGTTTAGACTTTTTGAGATTTCTTAAGAGATAAGTATTACGTAGTAATACACTGCATATACCCATCACATTTATGCGGTAGCTAGAAGTCTTGCGATATATCTTTAGTTGGAACTGCTGGATGCCTGCCATGGACTCGTGGACACGATTTCGTGCACCTGTGGCTTTTTAGCTCGTAGTGCGGGCTTCCAAGGCACAGATAATGTAATACTACATGTAGTTGGAGATGCAGGTGCGTAGCTCCCTCCATCTCGTGGTGGTGGCGACCTGTCCAACGAGTGCTTGATTCAAAGTTGTAGAGATAATGAACACGATCGGGTATCTACGATTCCTCGACTAATTGTATTAGTCTAGTACATAGTTACCACGAGAATATCCATTTTCGCCTAATTCCTTGGTGCAGCGAAGCTTTCATGACCGCAGGACAGAGACCGAAGTGTACCTATTCATACAGAAAAAAAATAATCTTCAAGTTCAACAAATTAATTGCGTACAGTTTGTCGCAAACATCTGATAAGGATCACTTGGTGGCGTAATGGTCCATACGTTTTGTCGAGTTTGCCATGCCATGCTGGCAACATTGCGCGTGAACACTACGGTAAGATAGAGAAGCATGGCTGGAATTACAGCACCGTAGTCTCGCCTCGGGAAGCTGAATCTCTAGATTTCCACTCGCTTTCGCTTTGCCACGGCAATCTCAGCTGCACCGACCTGGGAAAGCCGCGGACCTATTTTCCACCACTGGTGGTGGCGGCTGTCGCAGCAATGCATTGTGCACAGCAGAGCAGAGAAGCGTCTCGGGGGTTCCTTCGGCACGAGGATACTGTGCGCGACATATTGGCTCTGCTCCTGTCTGACGGCTGTTTACTCCTCGCGGCCACGGCGTTATCCGTTGTCGGGCGTAGCGATCCTCATTCTTAAACTCGACAGCTAGCCAGCAAGTCCTCCAGCTTGACCAGTATTAACCTCCTCATATACCATGAACCTCCAAGCTCTTCTCCTAGTCGCGGCTTCCATGGCCGCTCACTCCACCGCTGAGTTCACCGTCACCTCTGGCACCACCGAGGCCACCACCTCCAGCACGGAGCACGTGAGCTTCGTTAAGCAGTGGACGCTCAACTCTGCCACCAACGGCGACAACATCGACTCCATCGACCTGGATCTCGCCGGTCGCGTGTACGTGAGCTACGTCAGCGGCCTGCCGAGCGGCGTGCTCGGATACGTGAACGTGTCGGGCGACTCGCAGACGGTGGTGGACGCCGTCACGGTCAGCAACGACGACACTAATGACAACGATGACAATGACAACGATGATACCAACGACACGGACGGAGAGCTGAACGTCCGTATCGGAAACAGCACGTCCACCACGCTCAGTGGCTACCTGCTCACCGAGATCTTCCTGGCTTCGAGCGGCATTGTGACGGACGTCAAGAGCCAGCGATCGGCTCAGGTGGTCGTCGAGGACGGCGTCCTGGTGTCGAGCAGTACCACGGCGGAGCTGCAGGTCGAGGCGAGCGGGTCCAGTGCCGTGTACGTGTCGGCGGCCAGCACGGCCGTGAGCGTGCGTCAGCTGCAGCTAGATGCCGCGGGCACTGCCAGTCTTCAGTTCAACGTCGAGAGCGTGGCGGCCTCCGAGGAGGTGCAGATCGACGCGCAGGGTTCGGCCGGTGTCGCGTTGCTGGCTTCGTCAGTCGAGGCGGCCACCCTTGAGCTAGAAGCGCAGAACACCGGCACTATCTGCATCAGCGCACAGACGGTCACGGCCACCAACTACGAAGGCCGGGACGCCAGCCGTATCTCCATGCCCAACGCCTCCAGCAAGTACACGTCCACGGGCACCGCCACGTGTGATGAGTCAACTGTTCCTGCTCGCGAGCCGGCGTGCGTGTCAAGCGCTTGCGCGGGTTCGTCGAGCTCCGGCACCACGGGCACGGTCGGCACGACAACTACCACGACTGCGCCGGCGACGGCTAACGATGACGACGCCAGTGACGACACGAATGCGTCTTCAGCCCCGCGTCTTGCTGCGTTGGCTGCCGCTGCGATCGGTGTGGCCACGGCGATCCTGCTGTAGACGTTGGGCGATTCCGTATGATCTGGAATCTGAATTTTTCCTTTTATTGAGCCGCAGAAGTGCTAGACTTCTGCACGCTCCAGTTCTAGCAGCAGGAGTTAGATAACCATCGTTGACTCCAATATTACTGCACTTAATCACTTTTGATACTTTCTACTTTGCTTCAGACTTCGGTGCTCGAATTCCTACACGAAAAAATTTCGACCAGCAAAGAAAATCTACTGCAAGGGTTGGTCTCATCGATAGGCAGTGGCTACGGCTAGCTCGATCTATACTTACAGCTAACACAAAGGTGTCGTAGTCTAACTCTAAATCGCTGCCTTGGAATCATTCGTGTCCAGTCGGAGAGGCCAAGTTGAAGAGGAAAGATCAACATCGTGTATCGTGTGGCAGCTATGAAAATGAACCCAAAGTGCACAAGTGTGAACGAGCTTAGTCACGTGCGACTCTGCTTACGATCGAATCAGGTTATTGCTGCTTGGTGGCTGAGACTGCCCGTTGGAGTTCGTGTGCATGCCGAGAATCAACTAGCGAAAAAATTGGCATCGCCTGACAAGTCTCTGTCCGTCTTGGTTTCCTGCAATGGATTTCACTGATCGAATCCCTCCACACAAGCCAAACAGGACCGCACGACTGTCTGTCTCAATAAAAATAAATGTGATACCTGAACGATCTTCATGGGGAATACCCCCTTCGTTGCGACAAGATGTCCCCGACAGCACTGCAAGTCTCCTTCCTCATTATTCAAAATTCCATCTACTGGTAATCAGCCAACTAGTAGACCAACCTCGTTCTTTTAACCGACAATGGTTTCCATCGCACGTCTACCACTCGCATTCCTGCTTTTCGTGTTGGTCGCAACCTTGACCCGTATCGGCGCCGACTCCGACTTCTCTGTGTCGTCCGCCTCGACGGAGAGTGTCGACTCGAGCACGGAGAACGTCAACTTCGTCAAGCAATGGACACTGACCGCCACAAACTCCCACAACGACGGTGATAACGACGATAACGACGACGATGACTCAGACGACAGTTCGGATGATGGGGACAAGATCGACTCGATCAAGTTGCAGCTTCCGGGCCGCGTTTTCATCAGCTACAGCAGCAATCTGCCGGCTGGTGTGCTGGGCTACGTCAACGTTTCGGGAGACTCGCAGAGCGTGGTTGATACGGTGAAAGTGAGCTCCAATGACGACGATGAAGAGCTTGAAGTCAAGTACGACGGTCGCAGCAACAGCTCCACTGGGTACTTGTTGACGGAGATCTTCCTGGCTACGAGTAACATCGTGGACGACGTTGAGATCGAGTCGACCGCGGAGGTTGTGATCGAAGACGGTGTACTGTTCGCCAGTAACACGAACAAGGAAGTTCAGATCAAGGCAAAACACTCGAGCGTCGTGTACGTGTCAAGCTCGCCCATGAGTCTGCAGGATCTCAAGCTGGAGCTTTCAGACAGCGCCACGCTCCAGTTGAGTACAGACAGCATCACACTTCGCGAGGATGGTCAGTTCCAGGCACACGACAGATCGAGCATCAATGTGCTCACTTCGTCTCTTACGGTGGATGATCTGGACTTGGACGCTGAGAATTCGGGCACGATCTGTATTTCAGCTACTGAAGTTAAGGCCAGAAACTATGACGGCCAGGACCGTAGCAGGATCTCTCTGCCCAATGCCTCGTCCAAGTACACATCCACGGGTACTGCATCATGCGACGAAGTGAGCATTCCGTCCCGTGAGCCTGGCTGTGTGTCCAGCAGCGCTTGCTCCTCGACAACCAGCACGTCCACCACTTCGACAAGCACCCCAAGCTCGAGCTCCACATCGACTACAACGAGTGCTCCTAGCTCGAGCACTACGGCTTCCTCGTCCGATGCTATAAGGACGAGCGAACAGACTAGTGATGCGGTCGCTTCGACTAAATTCTACGTTGTTGGAATGGCTCTCACCACTGGGCTGCTCATGGCGATCTCGTTGTAAATATGCGAACTCGAGCTGCTGTAACACACAGCAAATTTGTTTGTTGTAGCATCCAACACGACTGAAACTTGCATTTACTGGTAGCTTCACTTTAAACAATTCAAAAGTTTTCGGATACGTTCCGTTTACCACTTCAACACTTGATCTCGGTGTTCGTCGCTTTTCTAAGTCAGCAACAGTTCAATATGTGCACCACCAAAATATGGTGTTCGACACACCACCCCCTTTTAAGTAGGCGCACGTCATATCCAAACGCTCTTTGTCTGCCGGCAGGACGCTGCCATTTCCGCGTGTGAATCTCTCTCTCCCCCTTCGCTTCTGACCGCCGTACGTGTTTCTAATGTGTGCGCCGCTGTGTGCTCTTTCTAACCATCCAGTTCCACCCCGAATCTACATCATACTGACTGTGCTACACTGATTTTACTATGTCCTATTCGTAGTGCCCCAATGGCTGCGTGGCCTCAGCCGCCACGCTCACCCAAATTCAGTGGTGGGCGCTTCGAGTCGGACACAGCAGGTTTCCAGAGTCTCGGTGCCTTCAGCCATGACTCCTTCCTCGGCGACAGCAGTCTAGAAATGGGCGGGCTCGGCCTGGGTCTAGCGCCGTCGTCTGGTGGCTCCATGGGTCTCAACTTGGACCTGCAGCCGCCGCTTCCCATGGCACCGCCTCCTCCGCCATCTTCCGGTCTTAATGAGGGCGGAGGTGCGTTGTACCATCTACAGCATCAACAGCAGCTCCACCAGCAACAAGAGTTACGTATGGGCTCCGGTGTAAGCTCTCTAGCCTCTCTAGGGGGCGTGGAACTGGGACAACAGAATAGAGACGACTTTCGTCTAGGTCCATCAAGTCTTGGAGGTGCAACAATGGGACAATCCGTCTCGGACAGACGCGGGTTCGATCTCTCGGATGCGATGCTTAATCTGGACTTGGGCGGCGGAATGCTCGGCAATGAACGTGGAGTATTGGGAGGCAATGGGTGGGGCGATCACTCAGCGAGTCTCTCGTCCGCATCGCCGTCTTCAGCGTCACTTAGGGACCAAATGAACGCTCAGATGGCTGCACTGTATCAACACCCGAAGCCTCCGAGCGATCGATTGCTATTTCAGCCTCCCCAACATCAAAGTCAACCTCTGGCACAGTCTGGAAGTGAGTTATTGGGTCTTCTCAATGGGAATAATTCTAACTTAGGGGGTCGTGATCTCTTCCCTCCGAGTGGGAATATTCCAAGTCAGTCACCTGTATTAGGGGGCTTCCCAGGCTTCCCAGCGTCCAGTCCGAGTAATAATTCCGGCCATGGAGGTCTCGCACCTACCATGTCACCTCCCCGAGGCCCACACTCGAGAAGTTCCACGCCGTCACGTACACGTCGCTCTCCAGCCAAATCTCCCCAGTTATATCGTGATAATTCAGCGCCAAGTTCGTTATCTGGAGGTCAGAGCAATTCCATCCACGTGTCGCCTGAAGTTACCAAGCCCAACGATAACATCAAGGTGCAGGTCTCTCTCTTAGCGGAGGAATGCCTCGTTGGACGTGTGCTTCTTGTGGGTCTCTTCCGTCTAGGACAACCTACAAATGACAAGCCGATCTTCGTGAAACAGGTCCTTTTCGAGAACAAACTACACCGAAACTACAGATTCCTGAACACTCGGATCACGTTCCGAGCGCCGCGTTCTCCGGGAGAGTTCGAGTTCCGTGTTTTCGAAGATAAAAGCGGCCATGGCCACCAGAACGGGAAGCGACAAGGCCACTCGAACGACGATCATCACGATACACATCATCACGGCAAAGTTTCGTATTCGAACGTGACGATTGCGCGCAGTAATCGACTGAAGGTTTGTCTGGAGTACAGCCACTTTATCGACACGTTACGAGCTACACACGACAAGTTCCAACAAGGTGTGGCTGATGGAGACGCTGGTTTAGTGTTGAGTGCGTTGCTTGCGTTGATGCGATTGGTGGATCAAGTGGAGACGGTCTTTTTACATGGTCATGCTCTACTGGGGGATCTACTGGAGGCGTGTCTTCGCTTGCTTGAGCGTCGTGCTGAGGACATTGCGCGGTCTTTTACAGCCACCGAGACGATTCCGCATCCAATGGAGACTTTCCATGGCACCCTGCGCAATGTACTGAACGCTATTGAAGCCAACAAGTTCGTTCGGGAGCTGATAGCAGACGATCAACTTGCTGACATTGCGCGGATTCAACGCGAACGCTTCTGTCAAGTCAGCGGCCTCTACTTCGCTAATGATGCTGATCGCTGTGCCTTCTGGCTTGAACATTTCGGGTTTGCACCGATTGAGATCGCTGCTTCAGGCTCAGAAGACGGAGAGGGCGAGATGCTCCACTCTTCAGCGTTCGTGACGCGAGCGTTGACTCAGTGGGTGGAACGAGAAGCTGCCGTGCTCATGCCTGACCGCACGGCGTTCCGAGCGTCGCGCCAGTCGATCTATGATCAACTACATGCTGAGGTTATCTCCAAGCTGTCGTTCACGTGCGAGTTGGATGTTTTCGGGTCTTCAGCCAACGAGTTTGGCAACGAGCACAGCGATATGGACATGTGTTTAGTACTACCGGAAGCTGCGACGCCCACAGTGGAGGAGAAGCAGCGTATGTTGATGGAAGTCGTCGCGCGCTTGGAAGCTCGACCGGATCTCTTCACTTCTGTGGACACGACACGTCTGACTGCGCGTATCCCGATCGTCATGTTCGTGTCGCGTGCCTCTGGCATCGAGTGCGACTTGTGCGTGGAGAACCGGTTGGCTCAACGCAACACGTCGCTGCTTCGCGCGTACGCCAGTGCTGACCCTCGAGTGCGCATGCTAGCGTACGTGATCAAGCGATTCGTCAAGCAGAGGCGTATGAATTGTGCCGCCGAGGGCACGCTCTCGTCTTACGGCTATTTGCTGTTGCTTATCCACTTCCTCCAGCGTCAAGATCCCCCTGTGGTGCCTGTATTGCAGGCGTTGCCTCCGAACTGGCCGGATTTGCCAAGTGAAAAGCTTCCGAGCGTGTTGTGTCGTGGTCCTAGCGACGAGTTGGATCCGTCCGACGGTCACAGCGGCATCGAAACGTACTTCTACGACCCGTTCGCGTTCCAAGAACCCAATGAGAAGCTGGCTATATTGCGTAAATACTGTTCGCGGAATACTCAGACGGTAGGCGAGTTACTGCTGGGCTTCCTTCGCTACTATGGACTACAGTTCGACGCCACGCGAGATGTTGTGAGTGTTCGTCGTCCTGATGCCGGTAGTGTGACTAAAGACGAGAAGCGACACTCGTGTCAATGGCGCTTTACGACGCGATTGAGTATCGAAGATCCGTTCGAAGTGGGCTACGACGTGGCTCACGTGCTCAAAGGCTCTCGTGACAAGTACATTCGACAGCAATTCGTGCGTGCGTATGTCTTGCTAATGGACGGCGCTATCCAACACCAGAACGCAACAGAGGAGAGCTCTGAAGACACGGAGGACGCTGTGGAACGCATCATGTCGATCGTCAATGAGCACGTGCTGGAGGTGCCGTTCTTGCAGACTCCTCATCCTCTGTCACCTGTACCGATGCCCATGCCCCAGCCACACGAAGGCTTTTGACATATTTGACCTACTTGCGAATAGAAAAAAAAAGTCTGAACACTCACGCGTTGCTATTTGATTTCCTAACTGTTGTGGGCTTGGGGTCTAGTTGGATCATGTCACTTCTTGCTGTCCTTGACACAAAGGGTCCACGAGACGACGAGCGCTTCTTCGGTTCGCATGTACTTGACGTGAACAGCATCCGCCACACTCACAGTGTACGTCACTCCTGCTTGGACCACAGCTTCTCGCAGATTCCAGCCCAGCAGCTACATCAGATAAACGTCATCAAGTCAGTACACTTACTCGAGCTAATGGTACTTTTCCACGAGTTTTTCTTACCTCTGTACATGCTTTAGCATCCAGATCCAGCTCGGTTGTTTGTGTGTCCGGCTTTACGTTGTTTTGTCCCACCAGCAATGCGAACGCACTTGGACGCACACCGTCTAGACGCTCTTCGAAGCTCAAAGACCCGGTCTTCTTGACTGGTGTGGAAGCTGCTTTACACGCCGCCTTGCAGTCAATCTGAAGCACACTCTTCCGCATGTGCGACACCAGTTGCCATTTTACTCTCTGAGCTTCTGGAAGTGCATGTCGTGCCTCGCGCTCTTGAAGTGCCAACATCTCTGTCTGCTGCTTTGCCAATTTCTGATTCGTCTCCACCAGCTTTTGGCGCAGAGCTGCTAGCTCGTCCGTGGCTGTTGTTTCTGTTACCAGTTCTCGAACTTGTTCCTGGAACTTGTCCACGACCGCCTGTAGCTGTGCAGTGTACGTCTCTGTGTTTCTCTTTTGCGTCCGTTGTGCGACCATCGCTCTGCCCAGTTCATGTCGAAGAGCTCGACATTCAGCGTAGTACCGGTCCTTCTCTTCAATCGCAACTCTGTAGCCGCTCTGAGATTCATTTGAGACAGAAGACGACGGCGCGAGAGCACTGGGAGGCACAGCAGCACTAGAACCTGGAGCTGTCGCCATTGTGAGAATGGACGCATCTGTGGGAAAATAGGTCGAGTTCATGGGCTCCGATTTCAACAGGTGTTGAGCATGCAGGCTTGACGTGAAACCAGATACTCCGGGGTGATGTGAGCGATGCAGATCATCTAAACCTGCGCTTGTGTTGCCATTGTGCAAGCTGTTTGCTGCTGATCCGTTCTGACCGTTTCCTAGACCTCCGCCTATCCGTGATTCCAGCGCCATCGTCTTACTTGACAACACGTTAGCACTGTTGCTGCTATCCGAGCCTTTAATCACACCACGACCAGGTCGCTTTATTCCACGATAAGCAGCAGAATTCCCAGCATTCTGTCGAACTGTAAAACAACGAGAAAAAGTCCACACGGCAACGTCAGAACTTACTCATCCACACTTATTTCATCCAACGTGAACGTACAAGGATTGCGACGAAGCTTCAGTACGACCGAGTTGCGTGACGTCGACTTGAGACGGCCAATAACAGTCGAGAACTGCAGTCCACGCACGGGCAAACCGGACACAGCAACTAGCGTATCTCCCACGCAGATGCCGCTGCTAGCAGCAGGCGTATCAGGCGCAAGTCCAGTGATCTGGACGTGGTCGTCCACACACGCGAGCGTCAGTCCCAGTCCGCCATTCCGCTTCGTGATCACACACTCGTACAAGTCTCCAGACTGTGGCTCCTTCATCACTTTCTCGCGTGCTGCAGCAGCGGCAGCCGCTGCGGCCGACGCAGTCAACGCGTTGTTATTGTGCAGATGTCTGGTCTGTTGCTGGATCTGCTGATGCACCGACACCGGCACAGCTGGAGCGGCTTTGACGACAGTTTCGGGCTTAATATTTTCCGTTTTCTGCTTCTTGTGCGTCACACTGGCCGCTGTGGCCAACTCCGCTTTCCTCCGCATCGCTGCTGTACCTGTAACTGCGGGCTTCACCACCGGAAGCTCCCGTTTCACTGCTGTTGTTACGGTCGTTGCCACTGCAGTCGAAGTCGCTGTGGTTGTCACTGTAGCGTCTCCAAGCAGTGACAATGGAGCGATGTCTCCAAAGTCCGGTAGGAGCGATGTGGGAGGCGATAAAGCACGCATCATTAGGCCTGGAGGAGGCTGTAGCGGCATGCTCATGGACGTCATGGGCTGCGTTGACGCTGCTTGACTCACAGGCGCTTCTACCGGTGGGATCAGGTCCATAATATTCTGCAATGCAATGATGCAATAGTCAGTATCTTACGTACGGTAATTATTCGAGTATTTGCACCCACATCCGAGAGTTTTTTCTCGTCTGAGACGACTGCGGCGATCTGGTCCAGGAAAAAATCGGCTGCGGACTTGCTGCCGGTTATTGAGGTACTGGACGTTGACTCTGTGCTGCTGGCTGTAGCTACGAGACTCTCATCGAATGGCAACGGCGCGAAAGCCTGTGCACCGCCACTGGAGGGGGACGCAGAGGAGACGGCGCTCTTGCTGTCCACGGGCGTCTTGTGCTGCCCGCCCGTCATCGCTGGCTTCAGTGCCGTCGCTATGGTTGTTGCAGCTTGGACGGGATACACACGGGGAGCGCCTAGAGACACACGCAGGGAGCAATTGACACCGAGACGGACCCAAATGAAAATGCCCGATCCGCGTCTGCCAACGATGTCGACTATGCCGGAGCAGTTCTGTGATTGGTCAAAACTCGATTACAATATTTTACAATTGAGTTAAAAAAAAAAAAAAGGTGTGAGTGCAACATCAACAATTGTCGCGACTGCCACAGCAAATTGGCAAGTGGCATTTTAACGTTTTGCCGTGATGTCTACTGATCCTGCAGCGATCGTGCGATGGCTTGAGCGATCTCGTCCTCTTCGTCTGCGTTGTCGGTCGAAGTTGCAGCGGAATTGGGTGCCACAGGGGTGGACGAAGCAGCAGAAGCAGGGGCTGGAGTCGGGACAGGTGCGGTCGGAGCTGCGGGTGTCGGCGCGCTAGCGAACGGGTTGGCCGTGTTAGAGCCGGCAGCGAACGGGTTGGCAGCTGAGGACGGTGCTGCGGCGCCGAACGGAGACCCTCCGAACCCACCAAGACCGCCCATGCCTCCTGCCATCATCTGCTGCATGCGCGCCATGGCGTTCGGGTCGCTCATCATTTGGCTCATCTGTTGCACCATCGCCGGATTCTGCTGCAGCGCCTGCATGGACTGCGCCAGCAACGCCGGGTTCTGTAGCGCCTGGGCAAGCATGGGATTCTGCTGGGCCATTTGCTGTACCATGGGGTTGTTCGCCATGGACTGCAACATCGCTGGGTTTTGCAACAAAGTCTGCGCCTGTGATGCAAAGTCTCCTCCCAGTCCGCCAAAGCCTCCCATTGACGCTCCAAACGGCGACGCTGCAGCGGGTGCTGCACCTCCCAACGTCGTCACTATGGAGTCCACAACTGCCTTGCACGCCACCAAATTCTCCCATTTCTCAGGTGTCGGCACCAGCACCAAATGTCCCTACAATTATCATCAGTCTTTTTCACTCAATTGATCCGTCCTGTATTGCAACTCACCGCTTGGACGCCATCTTGGAACCCGAGCAGCTTGACGCTATCCTGTCCCCTCGTCCGGTCGAATAATTTGGCTTTGAGCGCAGCGTTGTCCACCCTCAGCTTCCTGTACTTCTCCTCGTTGGGGTGGCCCACAATGTTGGCACAGATCTTCTGGAGCGTACGCACCGCCGTCGCGTACTGTTCGTGCGACTCGTAGTCGCGCATCTGCTGCAGGAACGTCCGCAGTTGAGTGGGAGGCGCCGGTCCCGTTGTTGCTGCTCTATTAGCTGCTGCTACGGCACCTGGACTGATAGTCAAGTGCAGCGCACAACCCGCAGCCACGTGGTAGTCGGCCAGCTTCTTGTCGTCCTGCAGGATCTGCCCCTGGAAAATCAGACGCTGCGCAGCCACGGGGAAACGCTGCGCATTCTGCTGCTCAATCTGCTGCTTAAGCGTCAGCACTGAGGCCGACGCCAGGTCCACGTGCACGTGCAGGTCCTCGGACGTGCCGCTCACCACTTTGATAGTCAACTCGTCCATTTTGTCAAATGACTGTAGAATTGTATCTGAAGAAAAGGTTACACAAATGATACGTAATTGGTACTTCATATGTACATAATATGATCTTGAAGCGACGCAGAGTCTGTAGATGAAGATGAAGGCGAGGAAGACGTCTGTAAGATTTAGTAGCAGCGGAGGCAACGAGAACTTGACTACAGATGCGCTTAAAACCGCACCGACGCCGACAGAGTTGACGGTGGAGCGGATCCCAGCGCTGGTTCGAGAAGGTCCTTGGACGAAGTTGAAGTGGATGGTAGTTGTTGCTGCTGATTGGTCAGAGTGACTTTGCGTTGCAGTGGACACGGTGATGCAGACGCTAGTGACTACGCCGCTTGCTACAGGATCGACCGCAGTGAGTACAAGTTGCAGGTTGCAACAGATGAGTGACAAACTGATGAGGATTGACGCTGTAGGCGGTGGAAGCAAGTGACGAGTTGATACAGCGAGCAAACGAGGTGGACGCGTTCTGTCAGAGTCTGAGGCCAGGACCTCTGCAGGAAATTGTCAATAAGCAAGTCACACGACTTCGAGAGGCTGCGCAACATCTTCGGTCGCCGTCCAGTCGACTGGATGCCGAGTTAGTTGGCATGGGTATCGAAAAGTACGTCGTCTCTTCCTTTCAGTTTGCTAGTTTCAATTTCTAATGACGTTCTTCTGTAGACCTCGAACGAGAACTGTTCCGATTCGTGTCACCCCATTCATGGGCTCGGCGCTGGCGAGAGCTGCCTCTAAGGTTGGAGTGAATGCAAAGAAACACCAAGGCGTTAACAGCGTGCGAAAAGCGGCTAAACCACTGTACCGGTGGGAAAAGCGTCGCTTCTTCCGCGGCAGTACCGTCGCACAGCCCAACGTGGCGGTGTCGAAGGCCAATGCTGGACGGAAGCCTAATGCAGTGGAAGAATGTACGTATCAAGTGTTGTTTGTTTTGCACGATTACTTTCTAGGTAACACGATTGTCTTCAGCAATTCTTGACGACGTCGACGAAGCTGGTATGGAGCTTCATCCATGCTCTGAACCTGGTCACTACTCGCGCTCATCGTCCAATAAGACATCCACCGCTACTGCCACTGCTAGCAGCTTTGAATTCCAGATTATCCTGACTGAAGAAGAGTTCAAGGCTCTGAAGGTACAGCTCTGTTTCGCTAAAACTCGCAAAACACTCTACTTGGTACTCACCACGCCAAATTTGCTAGTTCCAACGACGGCGACTAGAAGCCGAGCAACGCCATTTGTCGCGAAGAAGCAAGTCTTGAATCAAGAATCAAGACTCTAGATTCGGCTCCAACGGTAGGAAAAGGGATCTACAGAGAACCGTTGGCTGCTGAGCTCAGGCATTGAGGTCAGCTAGCCTTCTTCCTAAAAATACAGCCAAGGTGCGACCACATCCATCGCCATCAATAGCCCGCTGTCCATTCCTCAATTTTCTTTAACTTGCGGAATCAATCACCTATCTCTTCGGCAATGACGCACCCAACAATCCCGCTGTACGGCTATGAGCGGTTCTTCGCTATGGACCCAGATTCTAGTGCCAAACTCGCGCATGTTGCGACTCTGCGTGGTGACATCCCCGGTTTCTTACAGCATTTGCCTCAAGCGGTTCTTCAGACTTTCAACCGACATCCGAAGATGCGAGCTTCGATTCTACCGGGTAGTTCTCCTCAGAAAGCCATGATCTGTGCTCCACTCGCTGACGTCTCGGAACTCAAGAGCCTGCTCACGATTCACGAATGCTCTGTTGATGAAGAAGAGCGTGCTGAACAAGAGCGTATTAATGCCGCAATGGACAATTCTACCGTGCCACATCTGCGATGGATGGAGTTCGTCCAGAGCGAGTGTGAGAAGCCTCTGGATCGCGAGAAGAGCTTCCCGTTCTACCTTGTCGTCCGAGTCGACAAATCTACCAGCACCTTCGCACGCCTCATTCTGTTTGCAGACCACTACATGTCGGATGCCACGTCGGGTGCTGTCATTCTCCGTGAGATCCTCCAGACAGTGTCCAAGCTCAGTGGTTCATCGTCAGAAGAACTCCCTAAGGAGCTACCTCTGCGCGAGTCTCTGTACGAAGGCACGCACTACGTGAACGCGTGGATGAACGTCGTGCATGAAGCTGTGTCCAAGTACGTGATGCAGCCGCTGATGAACTTCGACACGAACGCGTTTGTGCCTCTGCTTCCGATCCAGACCGAGTCACAGCTCGACTTTGCGGGCACTCCACCGACTCCGGCCAACCAGAGTTTCGCCTTGTTCGCTCAAGGATCCGAAGCGAGTATGCGCAGTGCCATGGCACGCTGCAAGGAAGAACACGTGAGTCTCCAAGGAGCGATCATCGCCGCGACCACGATGGCGTTTGGACTAACGAAGCACGAAGGCAGTATGCGTGACTGTACCGAGCCGCTGCAACTTCGCATGGATGTCATGGGCGACATGAGACAGCAAGTGGCTTTGAACCCGGTCAAGCGAGGACTATTCGACTCGTTCTTGCCTCAAACAAAGGGACTCAACTGCGAGACGCCTGTAGGTCTGTACTCGACCCCAACTGACCTTGTGTTCACGAGCAGTGAAGGTGTAGACCCACACGGAATGTCCTTCTGGGATGTCGCGCGTAAAGCCGACCATGAATGGGAGTGTGCGCTGCTCGGCCATGAACTGAAGATGCAGTCCATGTTTGTCAATGAGGTGCTCAACGCCGAAAACAGAACCGACTCGGGGCTTTCTGTGGCCAACTGTGCGCTCAACGATGTCACGCTCTCGTACTTGGACTGCTCGGATGCCGCGTCTACACCGTTTCCAAGCGAGTTACCACTCGGCAGCAACAACTTGAGTGTGGAAGACCTGCACGTGTACAATTCGCACCCGTCGCTGAGTTCGACCAGCAAGTTGTTCGTCACTGCTCTCTCTCACTTCGATTATGCGCTCATGTACAAACTGGAGACGGACGTCGCATACAAGCTTTTCGACTGGATGGTGCGATGCACGGAGCGTATTGGGGAGTACCGAGAGCAGGATACATTCGCTCAGGCGGCAGATCGACTCGCAGGTGTAGCTGAAGCTGACGAAACGCTGGAAATCGCGGTTGAGTCTACACCCACCACGGCTGAGGCTGTGGCTGTCACGGACGCTGACTCGAGCGAAGCAGGGAGTTTCCAGCAGAATTCAGAGGGCTAAATAACTTTAGCTCTTGACCATTCTCTCTTCCTTTTTCAGTAGCGAAACCCGGATCAATAAAAAAAAAATAATACATACCTCACTATCTATAGTCGAAGCTTGTTCACACCAAGCTGATGGAATCAAGGGACGTCACGGGAGCACGCACCTTCATCCCAGGCATGTCATACTGTTTGCAAGCGCCGAAAAGCTGTTGCAGCGGTTTATCACCAAGACTTCCTGCTAATTGAGAGTCATCGACGACATCATTCACCAGACAATAAGCTTCGTGGTTGCCACTCCAGCTCACGTAACGCGGCTCAAACGTACCAAGTGGTACAGATAAATACGGGAAGTCTGAGTACCAAGACTCGTACGACGGAACGTAGCCGTTTAAAGTCGAAACATCCGAAGCCGGGATATCGCATTGCTTGGCACGACCGCCAAGAAACCCAGTGGCGAGGTTCCCTACGATATACCGAATGTAACTGCGGTACAGTGACTTGAGAAGTACAAAAGCCACGACAACACACGTGACGATGAGAATGATCCAGTACAGAACATCCATTAGATGCTGCTGCTCCTTGGTCGGGTACTGGTCTCGTAGAAACGGGAGGACGATGTGCAGGGTCTTGACAAGTGAATCGTATCTCGACTCTGTTTCTTCCCGTGCCGAAGTCACAGCACGTTGTGTGGCATGATCAAACGGCCAGCCATTGTACCATCGCCCCATCATGATGAGGGATACCAATGCCACAAGCAGCAAGTGATATCGTGAAGCTCGAGCTAGCAGGCCGTCGTATCTCGGTGGGGTTTTCCACTTACGCAACAGACAGTATTTGTCCACCCAGTAATTCACTAGCAGTGACAAGCTCGTAATGATCAGGCCAGTCGGAAGTAATGACTTGAAAAAGAGCGCAATGCCCACAGATTTGGTGATTTGAGTGTATCGCTCTGCCAGTTTCCAATACGCACCCGAGTAATACGAATTGAGCTTGCGTTGAGTCTTCGCCTTTGGTCCGTAGTACCATCGATTGAACTTCTCGAACGGACTAATGAGCTGAATCACAGGCGCAGTGATCAGATTCGCGATGAGCAACGCCTGAATCTGTAGCAGATTTTCTTGCGATAAAATATCCGTGAAGTCCATCAACAGATACAGCACGACGGCGCCGTTAAATCCACGAAAGAGTAGTAGTTTGTTAAGCGTAGACAACTGCTCACGTTCTTTTGTCTGGTGTTGCTCCAGTCGGTCCACGTAGCTGAGTATCCGACAGCCAAAAAGGTCAGTTACTGCCAGCGTGCATGCTAGGATGAATAATCTTCCACGACGCTTGCTATCGGGCTCTGTTTCGCCTCCGATGTAGTCGTTTTTCAGCCACAGCGCGAGGAAATACACACCAGTCATCATTCCACCGACGATACTCATCGTAAGTGCCTGTTGCAGTACCCTCCTTCGCCATAACACTCCTGCACTCTTCCACTGCACCGAAGACGGCTCAGTCGCCTGCTCAACGTGTAAAATATTGGTGCCTCCAAAGCGAAGTCTATCTGATAAGCCCGTGCTGGTCCAATCCAGTAATGTAGAGCACAACCCAATGCGCGTTTCACGTAGACATCGTCGCTGTGATTCTTCCGTCTCAAACATGACAAAAACCGACCAAACGCGGTAGCTGTCATGCTTCAGCATTTCAGCAATACGGCGACGTAGCACATCTAGCTCTGCGTTCCAGTACGTCAAGTCATAGCCACCCAACCCAAATTTCTGCCTAAATTGACGAAAAAGTGATTGTTTTGGCGCAGCCTTCGTCGGGTCTGCAGCGTTCTCCAATGCTAAGCGCACAATCTCTTGGTCTGCGCTCTCCATCTTGAGCATATCTTCCATGTATCTCTTCTTGGCCAAAGCTGACAGCAACCGGTCATTATCCACGCACACCGTGACGAACTTGACTCTCCCGAATTGGGCAAAGAATCGCTCCCACTCGTCCGGGTCCCACGCGTTGGCATTTGGGTCTTTCACCACGACGGAATAGTCGGACGCGGTCTGCTCCAAGGCATCCAAATGCGCTTTATCCCTCGTCTGCATCACTGCGACCACCAGACAATACACCGCCAAGATACCCAGTCCAATCATGTCGACGTGGAGTTGGGTCATGATCAACGGACAGTCGTTGATAGTCACAGTGCGAATTTCATTGCTGCTCGCACTCGTGTCGATTGCACTCACCTCTCGGGTGCAGGCGGCAGTCCCAAGTATCCGGAAGTCGAGACTCCTGGAGCGCAGAGTTCCGGAATAGCTCGACGAGAGGAAGTAGATGATACTGGGCGTGGACACACACGCTAATACGAAGAGCAACAGACTTAGCTGAAGCAGCATGCGGAAGTATAGTCCCAAACCAATACCGAAGACTGAGAGATCGCTGAGCGACGTGCCGAATACGGGAAACAGCTCGCTGCCTGGAGCATCCTCACCCATGTCCACGAGCCGGAAAGCACCGGCTTCCTTATCGCGGACACGGTGCGGCAGGATCACATCACGGAACCACTCGCGGGCCACAGCCACACTCGGCCCGTCGTCCGGCGCCGTCACGCTCAGGCGCGCGGCCGCACGCGAGCCTCGAGGCTGGTCCATTATTGCCAGATGGTTATCAACAATGAATCCGTTGTGTAACGTCACACAAAATATGAAAATCCATTTTTTTTTATGATAGGCACAGAGTTGATGGACGGAATCGACACGTAATATATCATCGCCCAACAGTATAGAGTCCTACGTCTTTGCCTAGCGTCAATGATACAGGAGTCCTGGTGTCATTGATGCCAGGTAGAGACGCTCTTAGCTTGGTCGGAAACGACGGAGTGCAATGCATGCGTGCTTTGGTGCAGGCTTTGGGATGTCCAGCAAATCACGGATGAAGAACTCATTTTGTCCGAGGTAAGGTTCCGGCAAGTGTATGGGAATTAATACAGATCACAGCGAACTTATTTTGAAGGGAATGATCAAGATGTCCTCTTGAAGAGGGACCATCTTGCAATAAATGCACTGCGGCTACTCTTTTTGGCCGCCAACCATGAGCAGCGCATGCAGCTTCTGCTCTGTTCAGCACCAACAAGTTGCACTGCAACGGTTGTGAATCATGCACCAAATAAATCAGATGCACTCCATACAAAAACCAAGTCAAACTAACGGTTGACAGTTTCAGCCAATCATCATATCCGGGTTAGGTGATCATGAGCCAATCGTACCACGTCGTCAGGCATGGGTACACATCACTGTTGCCCAGGATCTCCCCACTCTTTAATTTGCCCCACGTCGAGCAATTGATCATCAAGATGCTAGGAGCCAAGACCGCCGCCTTTGCCGTCGCCGCAACGCTGGCTCTGGCCAAGACGCAGGCCGAGATTGCCGCTCATCTGCGTGTGCGCGTCCACTCCAAGACCACGTGCCCCAGTGGCCAGGAAAGTATCGGAGTCGTGGGTTGGTCCCAGGACGGCTGTGTCACCTCGGGCAATGTGTGTGTTGCCAACATCAACGGTGCCTGCCCGTCGGGAGCCCACTGCGAGATGCTGGACACGGGCGTGTACGGATGCGCGGACGGTGCTGCTTCCAATGAGACCTCGAGCTCGACTGGCTGTAATGGCAATGAGCAGACTATCGGCGTTGTTGGCTGGGACCACGACGGCTGCATTGACTCGGACAACGTCTGCGTCGCTCAGGTGAGCAATGGTGACTGTCCGTCGGGAGCTTCTTGCCAGAAGCTAGACACTGGTGTGTACGGCTGTGTGGCCTCATCCAAGCGCCACCACCACCACCACAAGCACCACAAGTCGAGCGTGACGTGCCCGAGCGGCCAGGAGAGCATTGCTGTTGCCGGTTGGTCTCAGGACGGCTGTGTCGCCTCGGGCAATGTGTGTGTTGCCAACGTCAACGGTGACTGCCCGTCGGGAGCCCACTGCGAGATGCTGGACACGGGCGTCTACGGATGTGCGGACGGTGCTGCTTCCAATGAGACCTCGAGCTCGACTGGCTGTAATGGCAATGAGCAGACTATCGGCGTTGTTGGCTGGGATCACGACGGCTGCATTGACTCGGACAACGTCTGCGTCGCTCAGGTGAGCAATGGTGACTGTCCGTCGGGAGCTTCTTGCCAGAAGCTAGACACTGGTGTGTACGGTTGCGTCGCCAGCTCCAAGCGCCACCACCACCACAAGCACCACAAGGCGACCGTGACCTGTCCGAGCGGCCAGGAGAGCATTGCTGTTGCTGGTTGGTCGCAGGATGGCTGTGTCGCTTCGGGTAACGTGTGTGTTGCTAACACCGACGGTGCCTGCCCCACGGGAGCTCACTGTGAGTGGCTAGACACTGGCGTCTTCGGCTGCAAGGATGGCCCTGAGGAAGCTGCTTCGACTGGGTGCAACGGCAACGAACAGACTATTGGTGTTGTTGGCTGGGACCATGATGGCTGCATTGACTCGGACAACGTGTGTGTTGCTCAAGTGAGCAACGGTGCCTGCCCTCAGGGCGCGTATTGCTCTCTCCTGGACACTGGCGTTTACGGATGCGTTGCCAGCTCGAAACACTAAGTGCAGTGATCTGGTTAGACTTTAAAGTACTCATAATGGTGCTCGCGAGTCGTTTTGTAAGATCGATTCATATTCTTTACCAGACGCGTATACATCTTTTGCAAATTGCGTTTCTTAGGAATTTTTTTTTTACTGAGCAGGTTGAAAGGAGGAGTGGGTTCTACTGTTAGCCCTAGATTGCGATATCAAGACCTGCTTCTTCGGGGTTTCTCGACTTCTACAGTCGTCGCCGTTGGACAAAGTTGTACCTTCAGAGCCTTAAACTCTACTTCCTCTTCCTAAGGCTCTGATGGTAGACATTTGCTAGAATAACCTGGAACTTGAAGGTGCTACGGTAGGAGTGGGGGGTGCCTTATTGGACGATGAGCTCCTGTAGAGACAAAGTTGGATGCGGATTAACCCTTTCGCGAGCCTCTTGTCTAAACTATGGTAAACATGACTAGGTCATTTGCTTCTAAAGGACGTATTTTCCGGTTTTTTTCATTATCAAGGTACTCATTCTGGTCTATCTTTTGTACTTTTCATTATCAAGGTACTCATTCTGGTCTATCTTTTGTACTTTTTTTTAGTAACAAATATTGTGAAATACTGCGGTGATGCAATCAGTTACTTGTACTAGAATAACACTCGAATAAAGTTTGCCAAGGTGATTAGCCTCGAGGCTCTATCGAGTCTCTTCACGCACGAGGTCTTTCAGCCTTGCCAACATGAAGAAGTGGTACGGGTATTAGACAAAGGATGGGATAAGAAGGACGAAAATCTAGTAGCCTTATGGAAGCATGGTGATCAATGTCCGAGGCAGTAATCGGATTAGTACCGAGACTCAATCGCAATTTGTTCGTAGCGCGGACTTACTGCGAGCTCACAAATTCGGTGTTCAACGTTAGGTATTTTGGACTCCTTGATCCAAAATTTTGGTTATCGTTTGCAGCTTAACCAACATTGTATGTATTGATTGACGTGCTCAAGCAAACTTTATCCCCGTTATCTTTACAGTACTGAAAAATATTCATCCTGTTCACCTCCACCTTCATAGTGATCCAAATATTCCAGCCCTCACTACACTGATTGGTCGATTTTCTCACTGATGCTCAAGCGACGTTCGGAGAATCTCTAGGAGCTTATTTAGTCCGTGTCCTCGAACAGTTTCGATTTGAAATGGAAGGAGAAAGTTAATTTCACAGTCAACTAACATTTACAGTCCACTGTCAACTGAAAAATTGCCACAATAGCTCCATATATAACCTCATCACTGCCATCATTTTAAGTTATGGTCTCGAGTAGACCAGGAAAAATGTAAACTAAAGATATTGCGCAAGCGCTGTAGTGAATAACTCCTTCTATTAACAAAGCCTTCATACCCTGAAATTTGGTTTCAATCATTATTTACTGTACTACAGCGCATTGTTGTTGAAGGTAGCAAAAATATATGCAACATGAGGACCGAACCAAGCTGACTGAGTAGAGTGTCATGTGCGACTAAATCGATGTTCTATTTGTTAGTTAGTCTTTGAAAACATCAGTATCTAAGCTTTCGAAACGGCTGCAAGTGCAGCATAAACGTCGTTATCGGCGAAAAGCTTTTCCACTGTCGTCAACATAGCCTTCCCACCCTGGCGTTCAGCGACGTACACGGTGTACGCTTCCAGATTGCGGTACATCGGATCGCTCTTCGGCAGCCTCGTGAAATCAATTGAGTATGGAATCCCCAATAAACTCGCGAGCTCCTTTGGAGACAACTTGTTGTCGTTCATCCATTTTTGGTAGAGATGCGTTTGCAAGTTCTTTGCGAAACTCTCCAAATCTGGGATATTCTTTATCGATTGAAAGAGTGTTCCAAATTCCGCCTCGATTACGAAAGGTTTTGCCTTTATCAAAAATTTGAGCGTTTCAAGGTCTGAAAAAGACTCACTTTCCACGACAACCTTGTACACTTTGATATATCTGAGCCACTGGATAAACAGGGGGCTGCTGGCGAAACTCTCCAGAGTCTCATCTCCAAGACGCATGGACTCAAAAACGTGCAGTGGACTTTCTCGAGACTTCAGCCACGCCTCATTCACCAATTTATGACTCGAGGCAGAACTTAGGATCATATATGCCTGCATCTCGTCTGCAAGGTTCTTGATGGCGGGGTATTTCCGAAGCGATTGAAATAGTATCACCAACTCTTCTTCCGATCTCACTTTCCTGAGCAAGTCAAATAACTTGTTATCGCTAAACCAAGATTCTCCTCCTCGTTTGGCTCTGTAGTTGTTCACATACAAAAGCCACAGCATAAAATCCTTGTTTTTGTTTAGCTTCCCGCCATTTTTTACCACGCGTAAACGAGGGAAAATTTTCATCGGGTCGAGCTTCAACTTTAAAGCCAACTTGTAAGCTAATTCATCAAGCTTTGTCACTCCTGGAATGCCAGCTCTCTCCTCGCTGTTGTAGTGCCCAGCGACGATGTTGTCCTGCTTGTGCGCATCGGACCTTAAGAACCTTTTTGCGACACTCTTGACGCCGATGAGAGGACCGACGCTGACATGATCCAGGCGTTTGGGTTGCTTTGTGTTCAAATTGGTCGAACAACAAAGACTGATGCCGAAAGCAAAGATGACTAGCAACGGATAGAAGAGCATGCGAGCGCGGTTTATTGGTAGTACTGGAGACCCCCGAGCAAATTGAAAACTGTCTCCCACAGGAAATGGCAAAAAGGGAGGGTCGTGGGCCGCAACATGTAGCCTTACACCGACTGCTCGTATGGGTTTGCGTATTCGGGCTTAATCGTAATCAGAGATGAACAAAGCCGTGCTTCGCCCAAAACAGTTTGTAACTTCAAAATGGTTTAAATAATACTATCTCACCCCTTGTAGGTAGCTGAAGGGAAAACGAGATTGAATCCGTGTAGTTCGCGGGGCTACACAGGTCACATCAAGAGCCATAAACTAATTCTCATTTTTTAATTTTAGAAGAATTTGCCGTTTTCCATTGCCAAACTTCTGGCAAGGCTATTTGGCTATTCCAGAACTTGACATATCTCTCTATGTAAATATATAAAGAAATAGAAACACGGGATATGTACGCCAATAGGTACTCGTGTTGTATTGGTCATGAAATCACTACTATGGTACCCAAATCGTCAGCCATATGTCAATTAAAAACATTTTTTTTTCATTTTATTTAATATATTCATAATTCCAGCACACAAACAAAACTTCATCGACTGCGAATTGAGCAAGCGCTTTATAATTCGACAAATTTCGCGGAACCGTCGTAATTTACTTCAGCAATATTTTTTTCATCGCAGTTCATTAGCTGCCTTTAGCCCAAATTTTACATTTTCTCGACGCTTTACACTAGTCAGTGCAACCAACAGTTCTATCAGGAAGTCCACGTGAGCGGTATCATCCGACTGGTTCGATCTCGGCGTGCTTAGTGCATGGCATTGATCAACGTTACCGCCACAGTCGGCGAGACCGGGAGTATGATAGCAGCATCATTGGATGCTATTCTAAACTGTAGGGAGGAAAGTGAGAAAGTTATGGAGTACCTTGATATTATTCTTGTTGCAGCCGCAAACGAAGCATTTTCTGGCTTCTGTGGAGCCTCCGCTGTGGAGTTTCAAGCAACCATGTCAATCGAGAAACTTAATGTAGTTGTCAGATCGACACTGGATCTTGTGGCTGATCACGATACATTACGATTGCGGGGTAGATGTGTGTAGAGAGTCTTGAATGACTTGACGGAGGCAGCTGAGGGAGAGCGGTAGAATAGCACAGACAGAATAAGCAAATCCACAGAACCTACGGTTGAATTCCACAGAAATATCGGTATACCGGATAAGGGCCACTACTTAAAGCCCGATCTCTCATTTGTGAGCTATTATCTAAGAGGACGTACTGTCTACACCATAATTTGCACTAAAAACACCCAAACTGTCCCACCAGCACCGTTAAAGTATGACTCGCACTGTACTTTGTGCATTGACACTCGGGAAACAAATCATTACTCACAATCTCGCTTCGCTCGAACTATTGCGCGGCGTTTGCAGGGCGTACTCCGCTGCGCTCGTCGCCTGCAAGGATCCCGTGCGGATAGATTGTATGTTCTTCTCTCGGAATCTATTCCGGCCTACGCGCCGTCCCCTGACAGACCTCCGCTATGCTCCGGTTGTCAAGGCGCCTCTCTAAGGCCTCAATACGCCGCCCAGTCTCTCTCACCGGTGCTGGTGAACGATCTGCAGTGTTTTGCGCTTAAACTATCGGTGTTTTTGTAATTTACTCATTATCTAATAGACCAATCCTGTAGGCACAACTGCACTTAGGAGGGAAAAAAAGATAGTGCTTGGACGCCACCCAAATCAATAGTTCCCTCAGTTGTTAAAAAGGACGGTGGAACTCTCCTGTGGTCATTTTACAAGGGACTACAACAAAAAAAAAAACTCGAGTGCGCAAGATCAATCACAGAACAGCACTTAAAAGTTACTGATATTGTAGAGTTACTGTAGCAAATCGCTCTTATTAATCAACGTGGTTTTGGGATACGCATATTGCAATATAAGAATAACAATGCCAAAAGGTATTTTTCTTTTCTTTTTTTGCTTCAGGCGTAGTTTAACTAAAGTTGACCAGTCGGGATATAAAATGGCTTAACCGTAGCACCCGTCCATCCTAATTCAGCTTGGTTTGCTCATGGAGGCGATCGTAGCGGATTGGTGATCCAGAATGTTGCAATTAAGGGAACATTTGTCGGCATTGTATCGCCATTATTTTCGAGTCTTGCACTTTATAAACTCAATAAAAGTGTATTAAAATTATAGTATTCTAGACTTTGTCTACATGTGAATTATCTAGAGTTTGATTAATAAGCTAATCAATATATTGTAAACAAGTTTAAAAGACGTATCAGCGAAAGTGATCCACCGATCTGACAACTACATTAAGTTTCTCGGTTGACATGGTTGCTTGAAACTCCACAGCGGAGGCTCCACAGAAGCCAGAAAATGCTTCGTTTGCGGCTGCAACAAGAATAATATCAAGGTACTCGATAACTTTCTCACTTTCCTCCCCACAGTTTAGAATAGCATCCAATGATGCTGCTACCAAACTCCCGGTCACGCCGACTGTGGCGGTAACGTTGATCATTGCCACGCACTAAGCACAACGAGATTGAACCTGTATGATGAAACCGCTCGCGTGGACTTCATTTGTTTATCGTTACCCTTAAATATAGGACTTAATTTTAGGGTTCCAATATCATCGACAAGCACACCGTGGGAAAGACGACGGGGAGCCAGTAGCTTGTAGGTAGCTAAGCTACCTACAAGCAACGTTTCAGCGATTTTGATCATTACCATATTTGCCGCGTCAACATTGCGACCAGAGTTAAAGGGAGGACGCTGGGACGCAGCCACATGGGACACGTGGAGGTGAAAACTACTGTAGAGCGGTAACACTCTTGCTCAGTTGAGCTACTCACTTCGCAAGTTACTCTCGAGTGCGCAAACATCATACCAATTCCAAGAATCCTCTCCATCAATTAACATGAGATCCTGCTGGATACTAGTCGCAATATTCTCCCGGCATCAAACAGAAATCGCCCGCCAAGGCATCTTCTTGGAACATGGTGACCTCTAGTAATGTCAGTCGGTTATTAAAAGCCCGGGATGTTGAGAGCAGCAAGGATTTAAAGAAAGAGAGTTCGGCCGATGAATCGCGAGCAATGCCTAAGCTTGACAGGGTGGTTTCGGACCTAGCTGACGATGCGGTCAGAGCTGTTAAGCTATCGAGAACAATTTCGCTATCTTCTCTCACAGAAGTTGAGGTGTTACAGAATCTTCACAAGTCGATCAAGGCAAAACTTACACCGATGCTTAAGCATGTTGCGACCGTCGAGAAACTGACCCCACCTGAAGCTGCCACCAAGTGGGGCATTTGGACGCTATTGAAGACGAAGTCTATGGAGCAGCTGGCCAACCACCCGGACTATCTGTTATGGAAGACATACACTAAGTACTGGAACAAGTATCACTACTCGTCAATTTAGTCACGCTCTCCGCTACAGAAAAAAAGATCCACGACAACAGCTAGGGAGTGTTGAACTCTAATACTTCAGCTTTGTGAAAAGAACTTGCTCTCGACTCTACAATGAATACAGAGTCTATGATAAAAGCTCAACGTATCAGAAAGAAATCATTTTAACCTTTTATTTTCAATTGTTACGATAGGTTTCGGTTAAGTTGACAATTCCCTCTGTAGTCATAGCGCTGCCAGCTCGATATGCATTCGTGTGTAAGGGTATTCCTATCCATGAATGCACCACAACAATGGATACGAGTACCTTTAGCTTGGAACAGTGCACAGAATTTACTATTGATGTAGCTCGTTACTGACGTTTCACCCAGAGGTTGGAAAAGTCACAGTGCCTACGGAAATTAGTCTGTGTGAATAGTCACAGTTCGTAATTAGTCACACCGTTCGAAGGTGAGACTAATTACCGTGAGCAAGAAAGTGTCGTGTTCAAAATTAGTCTGTTCATAATTAGTATCACCTAATTTCGGGCATTCGAATTGACGCAGTGGAAAAGACTGGCCCGGTTTACAATCCTGGCGTGAGTTCGAGTCCCTCCGCAGCGGACGGTGCTCGCGATTTACTGGTGATGCAATATCAGGTCATTTAATAAAAGTGGGTTTCCCACTTACCCTCAACGCGGCACATTACGAAGCAGCGAGTTATATATATTTTAAAGATGTGAATTATACTTTTTAATAACAATAATAGCTATGCAGTTTTCTTAAGCTTATTTGAAGAGCATTTAATATCTTATAATTCGAAATGTTAATTTTTTGGGGCTGCGTCTCTTGGAGGCTACGGTGGGCTATTCTCATTCCAGAAATTCTTCCAACAGACCAACGCACCTTCTCCCTCTTAAACCGGTCTTTTGATGAGCTCCAACTCAGCAGATTGGGCAGACGTCAATAGCACCAACGAGGTCACCACACCCACAACACGGGGCAAGTTGCGCTCTGTTCATATGCACCCATTTTGTGGGAAGCCTGTCGGACAAGAGGGCTTTGGACAGCATGTTGTCTGTCCAGACTGTGATTCAGGCAAGCCTCAAGCTATATCAGCTCCTCCTATCCTCAAAGCTTTCGCGCTTTAGGGAAATAAAGATGCGATCTCTTCGAAGGATTCTGCCAACGATGTCGACTCAGACGAGAGCTCGGAAGTCGACATAATCTCTATTTCCAATGTGGTCAACGTGACTGAGCTGCCGACGTCAACATCATCTCGAGCGTCAGAACAGGTTACCACCATCCAGAATCGACGTCGTGTCATCTCCTGGATGGAAGAATATGAAAAGCAAGTGGAGCGAAGAACATGTTCGCGCGAGCTGTAGATCAATTTCCTGATATTTTTAACTCGTCTACTCGCAATGCTAACCTTTGCAAAGCGATGTCCTGGTGGAAGAATCGAGAGCAACTTCAAGCGCCACTCCGGGGTTCGGTATCGGTGTCGAGTTTACGATCAGACGGAAGAAAACGAGTGAACTCCAAGGCTTTATCTGGTCGAGGTCGTCCTCGGAGCAAATGGGTGCTC
>NW_008648990.1:306359-307087 GCF_000247585.1 Phytophthora nicotianae INRA-310 | reverse complement strand
GAGCCGGCAGGACCCATGGTCGATCACCCGCAGTACGATCCGCCGAAGAGCATCCTGAAACACACCGCGATAGTCAGCAACCAAATCGTGAAGATGTCTGACCGGAGGGAAGACAAGAATACAGCCGAGGAGATGCCTAAAGGTGACGAAGCCGAAGGCTCGACAAAGACGAAGCCGATCGAGAATGCCCCGGAGCCGCCCACGGCGGGTCAACCTTTGGAAGACGATCAGGTCTGCATCAGCGAAGGAGGCGAACTCTTTGCGGAAGACGTGGACAGCCAGGTGGTGGTCCTGCCCGAGGTGACAACGACCACGGAAGATGTGACGCTTGAAGACATCCGGACCGAGAACGACGAGGATACAGCCGAGGAGATGCCTGAAGGCGACGAAACCGAAGGCCCGACAAAGACGAGGCCGATCGAGAATACCCAGGAACCGCCCACGGCGAGTCGACCTTTGGAGGACGATCAGGTCTGCATCAGCGAAGGAGGTGAACTCTTTGCGGAGGACGTAGACAACCAGATGGCGGTCCTGCCGGAGGTAACGACGACCACGGAAGATGTGAAGCTTGAAGATATCCGGATCGAGAACGACGGTGAGAGCACGCGTGAGGAAGTAGATCGTCTAAGGAAGATCATCTGGAGCCGACAGCACCTGCTGCTTGAGAAAGGGAACGTACTGCCACCCGCCGCGCGAAGCATTGTCTGCGACATCGATACAGGGGACGC
>NW_008648990.1:302134-302809 GCF_000247585.1 Phytophthora nicotianae INRA-310 | reverse complement strand
CCCGAAGACAGTTGGGAACGCGAATTGGAAGAAGACGAGTACGAGGTGGAACGGATCGCAGGTGTGCGCTCGAGCAAGAAGACGCGGTACGGTCGTACACGACGTGAATACCTGTTCTTTTGGAAGGCCACGACGAACCGTCATGAGTCGACGAGCTCGACCTCAATTGTGGAGCATTGCTAAGAGACTTCGACCGGGGACGGACAGATCGCAACCGGTTTGAGGCGATACAGTCGCATGAGGAGTGAGTGGTGGAACATCTGCGGTGGGTTTGGCCACCGCGGAGAAGTGAGAGGAAGAAGGATCTGCAGGAAGGCTGCAGATTTCAAGGCGGAGGTGGTGTATGTCGTGTGTGATTGGATTGAGAAGCACAAGTTTCTTAATCGGGTTCTGGGTTTGGCCACCGCGGAGAAGTGAGAGGAAGAAGGATCTGCAGGAAGGCTGCAGATTTCAAGGAGGAGGTGGTGCATATGGAGTGACGTAGGCCTGAATAGGCCGGAAAACCCAGGCAACATACCCTCAAGAGTCCTGAAAGAAATGGAAGAAGATATGCATGGATTAAGCCGGATTAGATCGGACGGAACCTTCTCGACGGGAGCAAAAACCTACAAGCTGCTAGCCTACCCATAACGGCAACACGCGATCAGGAGGAGGAGGACAAGAACTTACCGCGCA
>NW_008648990.1:250555-300537 GCF_000247585.1 Phytophthora nicotianae INRA-310 | reverse complement strand
ACATTTGACAGACCACTGGTCTGTGTGCATTTAGACTTCCTATTGGTTGAAAGGCGATCTCTTTCAACCAATTAGCTTAGCAGGATTCTGCCAACCTTGCCGTAGTGTTTTTTTTTTCATCTTGTTAAAGTATTTTCAATATTGTCAAAGTACTTACATCTTGTCTTACTTACTTTTGTCATGGAGAGGAAACCTTTAGACAGGAATAAATTGGCAGCTCCAAAAACTATGACTACTGAGGGGATCGTGTGTAGTGCTATCATGTTGTGTTACCGACACTGCGATGCTACTTCAAGATTATCTGCTGTATGTTGTGACTTGCAACACCGCTCTGCTAGTACTAGGAAGCTCTGTAGCAGTCTGCTACAGAGCTTCCGTGATGCAAAATCCGTTTCAATTCTAGCAGGGAAGGCGTATAGTCTTACAAAATACAGACGCGCGCACAATTTCGTGTTATCCCCAGTCAAAATTAACATTTCAGTGTTGTCAAAAGATGGGATTTTATGCCTTGTCGAGAATCTCGATACTCAGAGGATCATGATGGAGCTCGAAGAAGAGAACTGTATTTGGCTCACCTACAGAAAGCAAGTGAAGTAAAGTATTGACGACTTCCACAGTTCAAGGAAGGTATACCTGCTAAAATACCATTTGCTCTCCGATCCCAAGAATGGGCAATATAACACATAGCGTGCAATATTGAACCAACACGATTCACAATCTACACTCTATCTCACGTGCTTGGTCTCCGTACCTGTACAGTAACGGAGGCCGTTGCCTTCGCGGCACCGCCACGCTTTTCCCTCCACGGCGTGGAGTCTACGCAGCAACGGACCTTTTCATTTTCGCTTTTGCGATCCCAAGCTATCTCCAGTTGCTAGCCAAGAACGCCGATTAATCCCTCCGAACGGTGAAACGCCACGATGAAGCCAACTGGACTCGGTTCACTTGCCCTGGTGGCGACTGCTGCTACGCTCTTCGCCACGGCGGATGCTCATGGCAAAATGACTGTGCCCACCTACCGGCAGATGTCGGAGAAGTTTCACAAGGACTCGGGAGCTCTGGTCAACATCGGTCTAGAAGAGATGCAGATCGGCCCCATCGAGCTCCTCTCGCAGCACAAGCAAGTCGACTTCCCACCGTCTCCTACGTTCAACCTATTGAACGGATGCCGTGGCACTGTGTACGAGGAGGCTAATGAAGTCACTACCATCCAGCCCGGTTCTGAGTTTGATGTCAAGTGGAAAATTGATGCCCCGCACCCTGGCTACATGAAACTCAGCATTCTTAAGCCGAGCGAGGACTCGAAGGGTGTGATCACCTACAAGAGCTACAAGACTTTGCTTAACATTGAGCCTTTTGCTGAAAACGGCGGTGAAGGTGGCACCACTGCCAAGATGCCCGCCGATGTTGAGGGATGTGACAAGCCAGGAGACTGCGTCCTGCAGTTCTTCTGGTACTCTGCCATCGCGAAGCAGACGTACCCGACCTGTGCTGACATCGTTGTATCTGGCAGTGGTGGCGGCACTTCTACCTCTACGACTACGGAGTCGTCGGAAGCTGGTAGCCCAACTGCAAGCAGCGATGAGTCTACTCCTTCCACCCCATCCACTCCTTCCAGCCCGTCGACCAACTCGACTCCATCGACTAACTCGTCCCCCTCAACGAATTCATCCCCGTCGACGAATGCGTCCCCCTCTACGAACTCTTCTCCTTCGACGAACAATTCCCCGTCGACCAACTTCTCCCCTTCGACAACTACAACCACGACGGCTCCTAGCACCTCCACCACTGATGCTTCCGTCGCTGGTGAAGCGGATACCAACAAGTGTGCTCGACGCATGCGTCGTCACTAGGTTCGACCCAGTCTGTGAGTAGTTTGTATGCCGTATTTTGTGTAACTGGTGGCAAACGTATCCGTAATTTACCTTGATTTTGCCGTCCAAATGATGCCTTGCTTGTCAACGGACTACACGTAAAGTAGCTGCTGTATCTTGCGTTCTACATACAGGCGGTTGGCAGGAACTTGCGTGGGTGTCGGATAAAGGGTCAGCAAACGTTTTTCACGCACAGAGTGCAGGCAGTCTGTTATCTCGCTAGTGTTCGGGGCTAAATTAATACTTTAGTATATGTTACATGTCAGCAGGCTCACTGTGTACGTGCTCAAAGTCACGACAATTCTTCCTCCAGACGGAAGCGAGGATAGCGACAACATTGCTGTGTGGGGTGACTCGAGCATGGAGCGATCGCAGCACCCACCAGAAGGCAAAGTGGGGAGCCCAGCGCGTGTCGAATTCAGAGATGACGGCACAGATCCCCATAAACAGATGGACAAATCCGTCATGCAAAATAGGGACAAGAATTGAAATCTCGATTGACATAATAATATTAGTTATGAAAGGTATATTATTTCAATTTATTTTGATCAGTTTCTTTGTAAACCACTTCTAATTTCAAATACATAAAACCTGCCGACTAATTATGATATGGAGGTTTCCATCCGGCCAAGGTACAGTAATCTAGACTCGATCGCAATCTGCCAATCTGCCCCCATCTCAGCGGCCTATTATAGTATAATAGTATAATTTGTATGGCCCCATGCCCTCTTCACCGTCACGCTTTTCCATCTTCATGAAATGCTGCCTTGACGTCTTGGTCCTTGCTCAGCAGCTATCACTCGATATCCCCGTTCACTTTCACTTTCGCATTCCGCTCATTATTTGCTTCTCCGATTAAACCCGAACAGTGAAACGGCATTATGCAGCCCACTGGAATCGTCTCGCTTGCCATGGTGGCCACCGCTGCCGTTCTCTTCACCACGGCCGATGCCCACGGCCAGATGCTTGTGCCGGACTACCGTCAAATCTCCGCGAAGTTCCGCAAGGATTCAGGTGCCCTCTCTCAGGCAGGAGATCAGGAGCTGCAATACGCGCCCGTCGAGAACCTGTCCGGCCGCTCGCAAAAGGATTTTCCAGAGGCTGCGACGTTCAACCTCATGAACGGATGTCGTGGCACGGTGTACGAGGAAGGCAACAACGTCACCACGTTGAAAGCAGGTGCAGCTTTCGATGTCAAGTGGATCATCCAGGCGCCCCATCCGGGCACCATGAAGTTGAGTATTGTGAAGCCCAGCGAAGACTCCACGGGCAAGATCACATACAAGAACTACAAGACCATTCTGACGGTCGATCCGTTCGCTCAGAATGGCGGTGAGGATGGAACCACCGCCACAATGCCCACTGATGTGACTGGATGCGACAGTGCCGGTGACTGTGCCCTACAGTTCTACTGGCACTCGGATATCGCCAACCAGACGTACCCGACGTGCGCCGATATCATTGTATCTGGTAGTGGCGCTGGTACTTCGACCAATACCAAGGTGACCACCGCTCCGACGGCATCGTCATTGGAGACCTCAGATGCTGGCAGTAGTGCACAGACTACCCCTTCGTCGAACACAACGCCTTCAACGGAGGAATCAGCCGATGGGAGCAGCGCTCAGACGACACCCACTGCGCCTTCGTCGAATACCACTCCATCGACAAACACGACCCCAACGCCTGCCACAGAGGCCCCTGAGGCGACTACGGCTCCTAGCACCCCCACCACCGAGTCATCCGTTGCTGGCGAGTCGGATACCAACAAATGCTCACGCCGCATGCGTCGACACTAGATTTACATGTAGAATCGCTTGGACGAAGCAGTCCGCGAAGTTTTAGATGTTTCGTTGCGTGCAGTTGACGGTAAAAATACATGTAGATCCTTCCTAACAGCGACCTCTGCGTTTGTCGTCGTGTGACACCTTTGCTAAAACTACCGATCAGAAGAGCAGACCAGGCTTGGTGGTGGCTATAATAGCTTGCAGTGAGTCTTTTCCTTAAGTCTGGAGTATACGTGTCGGCGCCTTTACCGTCCTGTAATGCTGATCGAGTTTGCGATTGCATCGTGTCATACAACTTGATTCATATGGTTTGTGAGAACTTGGGTAAGGTGGGATCAGATGTTTCAAGGTAGCGAACACTAAAGCAGCCATCTTCGCGGTGATCGAACAATTTGCGCAGCATCGCAGCAAACAGGTTTAGTTGCTGTCGTGGAGTAGAAGGAAGGTGTCAACTACATCTACCTGAGCTCGCTGAAACGGCGGTGCAGCATCCAGCAATGGTGTTGCGTTGAACAACTCAGATTCAGTTAGCAGTAGCTGGCATTTACGTATTCTATCACATAAGAGCAGCGTTAGAGATCTGCTCGGTTATCTGATCCCTAACAGCAGCTGTATCCTACGCATCCGTGTACTAGTATAACCACCTATGTTTTATGCGTGCCCAGACGGATTGCGAGCCTCCCAATGCGAGGACAGCGTCTTGAGTTTCACCCCGTCATCGGCTCCACTCGTTGACCATCTTGCTGTTCGATACCTCTCGTTTCATTCCTCATTTCGCCTCCAGCCAAGCTCTTCGAACAGCAAAGGATGTCAACTACCATCGTCTCCCTTGCGGCCACGGCCGCTCTCCTGTTCGCGGGAGTCGAGGGCCACGGCCAAATGACTTTCCCGACGAACAGGCAGATGTCGGAGAAGTTTCACAAGGACTCGGGCGCTCTGATCAACATTGGCCTTAACGAGCTCCAGATCGCCCCTATCGAGGGCCTTTCGCAGCACAAACAGGTTGACTTCCCGCCATCACCGACCTTCAACCTTTTGAACGGATGCCGCGGAACTGTGTACGAGAAGGGCAGCAACGTCACCACTCTCCCGCCCGGAGAGGATTTCGATGTCAAGTGGACTATTCAGGCGCCTCACCCGGGCTTTATGAAGCTCAGCATCCTCAAACCGAGCAAGGACTCGAAGGGCGTCATCACTTACAAAAGTTACAAGACGCTGCTGAACATTGAGCCGTTTGCTGAGAACGGTGGCGATGGCAGCACCACTGCAAAGATGCCTGCTGACGTTAAGGGTTGCGAGAAGCCCGGTAACTGCGTTCTGCAGTTCTACTGGCACTCCGACATCGCGAAACAGACGTACCCGACGTGTGCAGACATTATCGTTCCGGGAAGCGGCGCTGGCACTTCGACTACGCCGTCTGCGCCGGCCGCAGAGACTCCTGAGGCTCCTACGCCTGCCACGCCTGCCCCCAAGCCTACGACTCCTAAGCCGACGACCGCTGCTCCTAAGGCCGCTACTCCTGCACCTGCTCCTGTCACGGAAGCCCCGGCGTCTGCTGCTACTAAGGGCAAGAGCCAGGAGGTTGCTGGCGAGGCTCAGAGCAGCAAGTGCTCCCGTCGCATGCGACGCAATTAGAGAGCTCTGTCTATAAACTATACATGTTAAAAATGTCGTTGGAAGTAGTAACTCTAGCCGTTCAATGCGAATATAGATCTTTCGTTCACCAAAAACTGAAGCTGACTCGGTAGTCGCCCCCATTTTCATTGCAAAGTCCCATGCCACGTCACACGATTCCGACTTTAGCGTCCAATAGGGAGCACTACTGTCTGTAACGACCCACACGCCATAAGCTGAGATGCCTTACCACTTCGATTTACTAACCTTACTGTGAGTATTTCTGGCACTGAGGTTTGTGTTCAAATGCCAATTTTCAAGTGAAGAGACGTTGATAGTGGCGTTGAAGCGCATGCGAAGCTGTGGAAGTCAAGTTTAGTCTGATCGCAGAGTTGCGAGAGACTTTGATGCCGTGCATTGATGGCTGGAGCCCTGTTCCGTTTCGAACTCGGACTTCGAGAAGCACCAATGTTTCCCGGTACTGGTGATCTCATTCTCTCTTTTTGCCTGTACTGCCGACCTCAACGACATCGACGTCGTCCACTTCACCAGTTGGAAGATGAAGCTCTTCCGGTCGGCTGCTCTCGCACTTGCAATGACTGCAATTCAACAGGCTCAAGTGGATGCATGCACGGCCATCGCTGTCACGAGAGGAGCAAGTGCAGACAACTCGACGTTGATCGCCCACACGGACGATGCAGGTGGTGGTGCCGCGGATCTGCGTCTTGTCCGCGTTCCAGCCCAAGATCATGAACCGGGTAGCAAGCGTGCTGTCTACAACTTCAACGGTGGATATCCGAGAGTAGTGGTGCCTGATCGTGGTGTTCATTACCAGCCTGTAAATGATCCAGAGGTTGGCAAGACTCAGGAGTACTCGACGCCACTGGGGTACATCCCACAAGTCGAACACACGTACGCGTACTTTGATCAGGATTACGGGATGATGAACGAAGTCCAGCTCAGTATTGGTGAAAGCACGTGCGGCGCCAAGACGGTCGGCTGGCCGTTGAACATACCTGGTGGCAAGAATCTCTTCGGTATTGCAGAGCTCACCAAAGTCGCGCTAGAACGCTGCGCGACTGCACGTTGTGCCGTTGATACCATGGGCACACTGGCCGAGAAGTACGGCTTCTACAGCGAAGATAGCGGCGATATGGCAAAACCGGACTACGGCGACTCGGCCGAGGCGCTGGTTGTCGGTGACAAGCTCGGTGAGGTCTGGGTCTTCCACGTGATGACCGGTAAGGACAACGCTGGCGCTATTTGGGCGGCACAGCGCGTGCCGGACGGACACGTGACGGTGGTTGCCAATGGATTTACCATTCGCGAGATAGATCTGAGCCAGCCTGACTGGTTCATGGCCTCGGCTAATGTGCACTCGCTCGCCGAGGAAATGGGCTGGTGGGATCCAAAAGGTGACAAATCGTTCGACTTTACGGCCGCCTACGGCTTTGCTGATAAGGACGCGATTGGCCCGCTGTACACCGGTCGCCGTGTCTGGCGCGTGTTTGATGTCTTGGCTCCGTCGCTACAGCTCGATGCTCGTCTCGGTAGCTTCTCCCAGTACGCCACATACCCGTTCTCCATCATGCCTGACCGTCAGGTGGAGACTTTCCAGATCATGGACTTGCTTCGGGATCACTACGAAGGCACGCGCTACGATATGACTAAGGGTTTGGCTGCTGGACCTTTCGGAGCACCTGTGCGGTGGTCAGGAAGCGCTGGTGGCGTCATCGGTGGTTGGGAACGTCCGATCTCCATGTACCGCACTCTGTTCGCATTCGTCCTTCAAAGCCGCAGTCACAAGGGACCTGATGCTGTTGGCGGAGTCGCTTGGTACGCACAAGACGCTCCGCATGGCTCCGTCTTCGTTCCATTCTCGTGCGCGCAGGAATCTGTCCCAGAGTCGTATTTACTGGGCCGCCAGAGCAAGTTCCACTCGCAGTCTGCTTGGTGGGCTTTCAATTTCGTCAACAACTGGAGCCTTTTACGATACAACGCCATGAGTGTGGACATCCGCAGCAAGATCGGCGAGCTGCAGAAAGCTGCCTTCTCTCTGCGTAAGAAGATGGAGAATGAGGCGCACGAGGCGCGACACTCGGACGACGTTACTGAGTCTCAGCTCGTGGCCCGTGTCCAAGGCCAGAGTAACGAATTTGCCGAGAAGGTGGTGTCCCAGTGGTGGCAGCTCGCGTGGACACTGATCGCCAAGTACAGCGACGGCTACATGACGACAGGCGAGGCACCTGAGCAGCAGGCGTCTATCGGATACCCGGCTTGGTGGCTGCAGGCCAGTGAGTTCGCAACGTGGCCTGGTGACACGTTCAAGCCCAAGGCCAGTATGCGCAAGAAACTGGTAGGTGTTGACAGCGTGACTGCCCAGGGTTTCGTTCGCCAGGCAGCTATGGCCAACAGTGTCGAGGTTGAGAATCAAAGCTACCCTATCGCCATCGCGTGGGTTATCATGGGCGCTGTGCTTGGTGCTGGCATGCTCGCGTTCGCCAAGAAAGAGAGCCGCCGCGTCGGCTACAACGCTGTAGCGTAAGAGATCGCTTGCGTATTATTCTACACGAACTCCTTCCAGCGTTAGCCGTAGACCATAGGAAGCACGAAGCTTACGAGATGACAATAGATTTAGCCACCTCCAATATGAATTTTGCTTTAACTTGACCGCATAATCAGTTTGCAACCGTGATTAGTCCCTTACTGTCGGTAATCACCTAAAAGTTGAGTCATCATAGGTGCGCATTTCTCACATATGCGAAGGAGGGGCGATCTCGCTCGACTGTGATTTCACAGATGAGAATGAAGATGATGCTTTACATACCAGGGTTTCGGACTACTGTAGTTTCCACACAGCGATGCCACCGGATACAAAATCTTTTAACGAATTTTAGATTTTATCATTTATGGGTCACGCGGAGTTGAGATCCGCGTTTTCTTGGAAGACAGCACAGTCAAACGGGCCCACGCGTATACTGTATGTACAGCGGAGGACGCAATACTGACGCATTGATTCTGTTGGATGATTTCAATCCAGCTGCTCAAGCGCGAGTCCTAGGAGTACAAGTGGATCTTGATTAATATGCATTCCACCGCTCACTAGCAAGGCTATGCCTTTCGTTCCTCCTCGCATCGGTCACAATGGCATACAAACTGATACTCCCTGCTTGGTCGGGCACCAAGAACGTTAGAAACATTAGTTAGACTCTGAAAATGCTTCCCAAAAGTAGGACAGTGAAAGGCCAACGTACTGAAGGCATTCCTCCCGCTCGTCCACGTCCTGGTCCACATCAATGTACGAGATACACAGCTCCTTGCCCTCCTAACAAATCAAATCCAGTCAGAAGCTCATTTTTTTTTTCACAAATGCTCCAAATGTTGCAACGTACCGGGATATCATGGACAGCGAAAACGTGTGCAGCTCCATCCTTCGTGTACAGCACAGTGCAGTTGGGGTCGCAGCTGTGGTTCATTGTGCAAATACCCGAGAACAACGCCGTGCCTTCCACGCCAACAAAGTCCTCGTCCGTAGCGTAGCATTCTTCTTCTTCATGCTCATGTTCATGCTCCTCGTCACAAAGATGGTGCTTGTGTTCCTCCGCGAACTTCTCCAACGCGACCTTCACGCGGGCCAGTACCGGCGGCATGTCCTTCTTCTCCTCGAGACTGGCCTCACCCAGTGCCTCACCCAGAGCGTGGAACGGGTGATCAATCTCCATGCTAATGTTGTTCATCTCGAACATCCCCACCACGCGGCTGAAAAAGTCGACGTTTAAAACCTCGTCGCACGAGGCCAGCACTGCGTCGGCCGTGAGGCCATTCAGCTCCCCCTGTGTCTCCAAGTGCACAAGGTTTTCCTTAAGACCGCCCATGAAGCGCTCGAACGTCTGCAAGATAAGCGCACGGAACTTATCGCGGTATTCTTCGAGAGTCTCGCCCTCCTCGAGATCGTCTTCCGAGGTGATAACTTCCCACCAGGGCAATTTGCAGAACATGTCGACGGGCTGACGGGCCTGGGCCATGTCTTTTGTGGCCACGAACAGCAATAGGATCTTGGCCACGACCTTGGCCGCGAGCTGGAAGATCTCGTTGGTCACAATCGTGTGGTTGAGGAATTGGCCCATGTCGGTCTCGCGTTCCTCCGACTGCGGGCACAGCAGAGCGTGATGCTGCGCGTAGGCGATCTGTTTGCACGTTTCGGAGCAGTAGATCGCGCCGCACGTGCACTTGACTTGTTTTTCGGCCAGCTTGAAGACGGAAAAGTAGCTCTCCTCGGGACTCTTGCCGCCTTCCTTCTGCAAGAAGGCGATGGCGGCCTCGAAGTCGGCAACGGTGGCCACGTCCTCTTCTGCAGGGGCCGCCTCGCCCTCCACCTCGGCCCGACAGGCCATCACACGGGCCCAGCAGGCTTTGCTGTCAATGAGCGGAACGAAGCAGTTTTCGCAGCAGTCCACGAACTCCTTGTTGTCCTCGTGTTGCATGGCCACGAACGGGGCCTCGGTCCAGATGGGTTCGCCGGCCTTGAGCGCACGGGCAGCATACATGGCCTTGCCCTTATCATCGCCCGCGAAGCCACAGCGAATGGGAGGACTGTGCAGTCGCGACTGCAGCAGTGCCTCAAAGTAGGCGGCCACCTCGGGCCGGTTCTCCTGCATTGTACTGAAGATAACTATTAGCAGATCTTGACACGGCCGGCGCGAGTTGGTGAATGGCCACACACACGCACTGCGGGCTGAAGAGATCAGGATGCGGGAATGGAAGGCCGCTGACTGGTCAAGCTCGCGTTGCCAGCACTTTGCGCGCGCTTTACAGCCCAACTGATGTTCTAATCGAAAACCCATTTCGCCACCTGATTGTGGGATCACCTCGTTAACATGATAAAAACTGGTTCTAGTGTCTATTGTATGTACATAATAAACATACCAAACCTGATTGTTTATCCAAATACATGGTGATATTGCATATTATATAGAAATAATTGTTAATTCAATAGAACAGGTAAAACCGGTATAAGTCGGTATCAAGGGAGAGGAGCATGGCAGCTGGCGTTGCTGGTGGCCACTCATGTACTCGCACACAATATCAGGTTGTCTTCAAGGGATCCGATATTCCGACCACGCCGATGGCATGACATTGTACATAGGCCTCACGATCTATGCTTGAGTTGGCATGTGAGTTAGTTATTGATAGGTTGGCTGCTGCGTTCCCGTCAGTATCGCGGCATTTTGGAGCGAACCAAAGGCGACTGACCACGGCAAACAAGTCCGGCGTGACGTAGCCACGATAGAACGCCCGAGCAACCTTCACTGCCATTTCACTGCCACTTCCAGACGCATTAGACATCAAATCATGACTCGTTCTGATACGACCACCTTCAGACTCACGTACGTGCTTGGCTCGTTGCTTCGCAGTTGAGGCACGTCGTACGCACGAGGCGCTTCGCGCTCAAGCGTCGCGCTCGTATCAATATCTTTGGCCATCGCCATTAATTCGCGTCGTGGCGGACTGCGATACTGATGCAGCCGACGTGCTGGCTTCCGCTCCCGGCCAGTATCAAGGCCTCAGCACCAAGCAATCCCTGCAGTGACGCAGCGATAACTCATCCTTCAGTCCCAACAACAGCTGACGACGACGTGGAGAGGGCACTTCAATATGGCTGTCGACGACGACATTGTCGACTGGGCCAACACGCTGCGCTGCTCACCATATTCATCGTCGTTGCATTGTCTTCGAGATGTGTTAGTGCAGCCGCCGTCGGAACATTCCAGCCGCAGCACTGTGTCAAGTGCGCGGGGCTCAAATACTGCACGATCATGAACGGCCAGTACATGTTCGACCCCATCGCTGGTTACTCCAGGTACGGCACGAACTGCATCGGGTGGTCTTGAGACTGCTGATGATTTTGTGTCCTCTATAGAGAGTCCACAACGCAGCTTGAGAAACAGGGAGTATGTGAGGACTTAGACGCCAAAACGCTGGCACTCATTCCATTCGGTACGCAGCTCCAGTTCAAGGACACACTGGCGTGCCACAAGCTCGTGTGGAATTTTCACTGCCTGTCATGGGTGGCCACTACGTTCCAACGAAATGTGAACGGCACACGTGTGAGCTGTGCCACTACCAGTGGATCTACTACGGTGCCACTGCCGCCGTGTCGATCATTGTGCGTGGAGGTGGCAGATAAGTGTGTTTATTCGCACTTTTATCGGATGTATCTGGATGAGGTGTGTGGGAATATTGCATGCTTGACAGAGACTCAAGAGGCAAAGAACACTGGATCCACGGATACTAACGTAGCGGAGACCACGTGTGTGTCTGGAAGCTGGGTGTATTCTGAGAACAAGACGTTTTCACGCTGTTCCACTCGTGCTTATGAGCCTCCCGTAGCAGTAGCTACTCGCGATACCATTTGCAAGGCGGTGATTGCTGTGTGTGTGCTGAGCGTCTTGTGGCTGATGTGACGAAGTGCTACATATCCTTGCAGTAGAGGTCTCAGTAGAAAACGGCTTTGCTTAGCCTTGGCTAGGTTGGACAAACCAACCATAATACCATTCAGCGGCATTCGAGTTGCATCGTACTTTACTCTCATGAATATGGATATATGCTATATGAATCACGAATCAGGCCGTACTCGTGCAAATCTAAGAAGTCGAGTAATGTATCGCGTTCACTTTCTCAGCGAGCGGCGAAGGAGTTGCTTCCAAGACACTGCTATCAAAAAAATCCTATCGAGCGGTAAGTTTTTTTTTTCTGTTTCGCTTGCCTTGGACTTCAAATACGTCTCAGATCTTTCGAAGGACGATGATACTAACATGTAGTATACGACATGGAACAGAACTCTGTATCATCAATTCGAACAGAGCTGTATAATTACCAGTTGCAGGTACGCTTTCAGTGGGGACTCAAATGCATGTTTCCCTTTCAAATTGATTGTGCGGCTTGAGTTACTCGGTAATTTGCGTATACTTGCATAGTAATTTCCCGAGTCATTTAAGAAGCACAAGCATGGTTCCTGTCCTACATCCAGCAAGTGTAGCTCGAGTCCACATTTGGCAATTCTCTCTCTCCAACACAGCTACTGCTCGTCGGTCCAGTCCGTTCTTCTGACTTCTGCGTTTGTACATACTATTAACCACTGTGATCGCAACCACTCTTGTGACGACCGGCAATGCGCTTTCGGACTCATACGACGATTCCAAGATCACAACTTTGAGAGGAGCCGCTACCAATGCTGCCGTTGGTGATTCTTTCACAGAGCGCTTGGCGACAAATGGACTTGCATCCGAAGAAGAACGTGGTCGTCGCAAATAAAAATCGCTACAGAAACGAAATTGAGGAAGAAACTGAACACGACGAAAATGAAGGCACCGACGAAGACGTTGATGAAGTCGAAAAAAACATCGACGGAGGGACCGATGAAGACACCCACGAAGGCATCGATGCAGATACCGACGAAAACATCGATGAGGAAAACACCGATGAAGAAACTACCGATGAAGGTGTTGATGAAAGTGGCAGTGAAGGCACTAACATTGACGACGATGATGTTAAAGACAACGAAGGTCGTGATCGGCGCCGCCGGCGTCGTTTTATCTCACTTTTTGACTGAAACTAGGATCCAGGACCTTACCACTGTTGGTAGACCAGGGCTACAAACTTTTCATGCTTCAGCTCTTCTGCTTCCAGCTATCTGCGTAAAAGTATGAAATCAAGTCTTCAAAAAGTTTATTTTCCTATTTTCGCTCTTCCTTGGCTTCTCATAAAATTCAACAAAAAATATGTACATAGACGCAGCATTTCCGAATTCTAGAAGCTAAAGTCTAGACTTCCGTCCGACTCGACTTTCCTCCCTTTCGCTTCGAATTCGGAGACCTTCCACCGCTCTACTGGCATTTGGCACGAATCTCGGGCGCTGTGAGACGCTTGGCCACTTTTTTATAAAGCCGCTCCAAGTAGAAGGCTCGTTCTCTCTGCCTCAATAGCGATAGAAGCGATGGATAATAATGGTACAGACGTGGACTTGGAGGCGAACATGTCGCCGCCCTGGAAGGCGCTGAAGTCGTCGGCGTTCAGTAGCGCCAAGAGTGGTGGTCTGCGCGCGGCCCGACCCGACTGTAAGTTGTCCGATCTTCTCCTGGCTGGCCACATTCTTGGCCATCGTTCTAACCTTGTGGCCTGCCCAGTGAACCGGTACTCGAGCGTGGCCGCGCCTTACGGCCCCACTGACCCTGTGGCCAGCACCTACTTCCAGGTTGTCATCAGTAAGGCCAAAGCTCCGATCGTGTGTGGAGACGCCGGGCCCGTCAAGGGCAAGGCCATCTACGCCGACCGCGACCTACCCAAGGCCACGCGCATCTGGACCGAGTCGCCGCTCGTGGCCATGCAGCACGAGCGAAACCGCAGTATACTGCCATGCTGCCAGTACTGCTACCTGCCGCTGCTCGGCGACGCCCAGCGGCAGTGGCGTGACATCGTTATGCGCTACAACGCGCAGGCGGCCGCCACGACGCCGACATCAAAGCCGACCAAGAAAACCAAAAGTGATGGTGGAACGACAACCACGACGACCGGGAGCTCGGTCGGACAGCAACAGGATCCGGCCAAGCGAGGCCAGGCACTGGCCACGGTAGATGAGGACGCTATGGAGAAGGCATTGAAGCTGTTGCGGATCACGCCGCAAAGCTGCGGCATGGCCGGCCCGGCGGCCAAATGTGCGTGTGGTGAGCTGTACTGCTCAAAACTATGTCGGATGCGCGCGTTCCACGAATACCATGCCATCCTGTGCCCACGCAGCGATCCGTGGTCGGCCATGGGAGAGTTTTTAAAGCACACGCTTCACACTAATGACATTTTCTTACTTGCTGCGAAGGTCATCGCCCGCGTACTCTCGCGATATCTGGTGTGGCGAGACATCGTCAAGGCACGTGAGCCCATCGACATGTTTTACAAGAAACCGTGGTGGGAAGTGGTGGTCGTCGAGCACGACGAGTCTGAGAGCAACTTAGAGTCTTCAGGAGAGACGTCGGGGAGTGGCAGTGACCAGACAAGTAACGACGGTGGAGCGAGTAGTAATAACGAGGAGAGATCACCCAGCGATGTCAAAGATATCGATGAGGAGCAGAAAGCTGAGGCAAATGACCCGACGCCAATGCAGGAACAAAATCCTCGACAGGAGGCTGAAGAGGAGCACAAACAGGATGGAATCTGGACCAATGGGTCGTCAAAGACGCAGTGTTTACAGGAAGTATTAACCATGATGCACCAGTTGCTGGTCGATGCATTAGAGTGTAATCTAGTGCGTCTTGAGAGGGAGGGCCAACTACGAGGTGTGACAGTGGAGGAAATCTGGCGCTGCTGTTCGAGTGTACTAAGTTTCGAGTTCTTTACGGCGCAGATTGGTCTTTTCGAGATGAACAACATCAGTATGGAGGTGGATCATCCGTTCCACGCCTTCATTGACATCCTGGACCCGGATGTGCAAAGTGACTTAGCTGCAGGCGATCCAGACCACAGTGATGATCCTATGAGCCCAAAGGTACAGCCACAGCTTACTGCAGAGGATCAAGTTCTACTTAATAGCGTGCGACGTGTACTTGAGTGGGAGAAACAGCGATTGCAAGCAGAGCAGGGGCTGGAACAAAGTGCTATTGAAGATGCTGACGCATTGATGTGGCTGGGATATCCTCGTATTGAGGGCACTGCGTTGTTTCCGATTATTTGTACGATGAACCACAGTTGCGACCCGAACTGCACTGTCATGTATACTAAGAATGGAGACGGCCACGTGGTTGCAGTCCGTGATATCCACAAGGGCGAGGAGTTGTGCATCTGCTACATCGACGTTGACATGGACGTACAAACACGCGAGACTAATTTGCGTGAGTACAAGTTCAAATGTTTCTGCTCGCGATGCATCCAGGAACGCCAGCAACAGAAGCGAACGGGTACCGAACAGTCAAATCCACGAAGTGATCAAGCACAAAATTCTACCTCGGAGAAGCCACAGAAGCCCAAGAAATCCAACAAGAAAAGCGGCCAGCGATGAAGGTACGTGGCCTCAGGACTCGTTGCGTATGACGAAACACGTAGTAATAAATCAGGGCGACAGGAATCGCCATGTACATCACATGAGGCGAGTAACTATTCCACGTCTTGTCTGTTGAAACATTGAAGAGGTAGACAAAACTCGTTAAAACTCAAGTTAAAACTCACAGAGGATAAGTCGCAGCCACGCCGGAGATCCCGTTGAACAGGTACGTGTGGTTGAGTGGCTCGAACTGGTGCGTGATCAGCTTGATAGCCTCCTGCGCAGCCACACCGCCCATTAACGCAGCGATGTTGTGCAACTCGACCTCACAAGACCGCGTCATCTCTAGTGCGTGATCGTCGGTAATCCAGTCGGCCACGTCGCTACCGGCCGCCAGTTTCTTGGCCTTCGACACAAGCCACGCGCCATCCTGCGTGGCTGCAGCATCTTCCGATCCAGGGTAGCGATTAAACTCGGAAGCGAAGGCCGCCACTGCACGGAGCATGAAGTACCAGATCAATGGCGACTGCTCCTTGTCCTCGTCCTCCAGGTCCACACTCGATAAGTCCACGTGCTTGTATTCCTGCGCCACAGTACGTGTCTCCAGCATGCCAATACTTGGGGCGTTCTTACAGAATGCCGCCACAGCATCGAACGTAATGCTGTCCTCGTCCAGCTTCAGGCCACGCAATTTGTTGCGTAGAATCTCGTGCACTTTGGTAGCATCCTCCTTGGCCTTGTTCACGTACAGCTCCTGCAGGGCCACGTACGATTCCGTCGACGCCGTCATATCCGGGACGACTCCCGTTACCGGCAATAAGCCATCGTTCTGTTTGACAAAATCTGCCAGTGCGTGGGCCAACAGCCAGAACTCTTTGGTATCTTTCGTCTTCTCCAGCGTCTCCACCGAGACCGTGTGGGCCGGCGCGGCCTCCAACACTGGCGCAACTTCCTCCGGTATCTGGGGAGGCACGTAGGCCTTATAGGCGTTCTCAGCTGCCTCAATAAAGTTAAGTTCGTGGCCGGCCGGGCCCCACGCCATCTCCTGTAGACTCTTCTTGAACGCGTCCTTCTCTGGGAACGTGGCCGGCGGCTTGCCATTGTGGGCCTCCTTCCACTTCTTCATGGCCTGTAGTAGTAATACCACAAAGGGAACGTGTGCGTGTTCAATAGTTGACAGCGACTTTAAATCAAAACTGTCTGCGAACTTCTGCAGCGTTGGGAAGGGCGTCGAGAGTCTCAGTTCGTGACGTGGTGGGTCCAATTTGGCGTCAGCGATGGCGTGTTGCGCCACCTGCAGCCTTAACGAGCCGAGGAAACCGTAGGACGTCACTAATAACAGCGGAATCCTCTTGGCCAAACACAGTTCGGCCAATTTGGTCGTGGCCAACTCGTCCAGCTGCGTGGCCAGCACAAGATCGAACTGGTCCAAATACTGAGGCTCGTTCAGTAGCACCTGCTGCACGTTGGCGTGGCGGCCATCGCCGGCCACGTCCGCGTTCATCTCCAGCAGCAAATTGGCCACCGTCTCAGCCCTGGATTGGCCCACAGCGTCCGCCGTCACGAAGAAATTGTTGGTCGCGTTGGCCAGTGACACATTGGCATCGTCCAGGATCGAAAATCGTCCGATACCGGGCAACACCAAGTTCTTAAGCGCCTCGGAGCCCGTGGCGCACGAGCCAATAAGCAATACCTGCGTATTGGCCAGACGTCGCTGGCCCTCGGCGCCCCACAGACGCAACTGGCGGTCGTACTTGTCGCCCATAGTATCGTCGATGGAGAGAGAATGTCAAAGTGAAGATTTTTGTATCAGAGTGATGGAGATGCAATTTTAGTCATAGAAAAAAGAAATGAAATGTATTGAAATGATGGGTTTATGTGGAGTATGGCACACGAAATCGTCTTCAACATAGCATTTTCTAAGAGGATTGAGACGGAGAGCGTTGTTCTGGTTTGTCCTTCTTGTTGCTGGCATCTTCACTCTTGCCTCGACGCTTTTTCGTGTCCTGGAAGGATGTCAAAGAACTGCGTGTCTTGGTGTCACGATGGGAGGGGCTGATGACGACGGAGGCGTGCGGAGCGATGGTAACGAGGTGGTTGGCGAACATGAGGGACGGCTTCCTTGGGCTCAGCCGAAGTAGTTGTTTGAGGACGCGTGGGAATTCAAAAATGAGATAGCAACACCGGGGGATATTTGGTGGTTTTAAGCAAATCCATTGTTCCCCTCCGAGAGGCTTAGTCGTGTATCCAACTCGGAATGCAAGCGCGGCATCAACTTTTTGGTGGCCTGTATCATCACATCTACCGTTGATTGTAGCGAAGGTGAGCGCGGAACGTTCACGATCGATTAAAATCCTGTGTACATGTAGGATTTGCGAGCAGCGATGCCCGCCGCCGTATTACGCTTAGATAGCCCGCATGTATTTTTCGTCGCGTATACATACACTTGCCCGCTGGGACATTGATGGCCATTGGCCTCACGAGATGCTCGAGGTAGAGAATCGCACACGATGGATACTCTTCGAGCAAGAGCGACAGCCTGGCGCTGCTGCATGTACATGTATTACAGCCTTGCTATTTATCTCTCCATAACTTTATCTTCGGAAAAAAGAGTTGTCATCAAGACTCGATTATTGTCAATATGGCAATTGCCAACATACACAATTGCAACATGAGAGTAGATTATTGTATCGTACAGAGCTATCGAGCTTCACGACGTGGCGCGGCCATGGCTGAGTACCGCATGGTTCCATCCTTCACGCTCGCGATGGCTGCAACTCACTTTCGTGAGTTGTCCGTTCACGACGAATACCGAGACGTCGCCGCTTCCTTCTTGTTGTTGTTACTGTTCAAGTCTTCGCTCTTGGCGCGTTGTTTCTTTGTGTGTCGAGACGAATTTCCTGTTGTAGATGAACTTCGTTGCTGGGAACTGTGATCGACGGGACTAACGATGACGGCAGCATGAGGGGCGATAGTCACAAGGTGGTTGGCAAACATGGAGCTGAACGGAGCTGGCGACTTGCGATAACGAACGGAAATTGGTAAATGAAGTGGGCTCTACAGCACATGAGCTATTCGATGGATCGCCTCGCAAAGAGATAGAGGTGCACAGAAACTGGAGTATCCAGTGTACCATGGTCATGTGGTCGATGACCTGCAACTCCATCTGAGAACAGCGGTTTGCTGTTATTTAGTCGTGTATGTATTTATCCGTGCAATGCTGTTTGATGAAGCTGAAAGAGAATGTTATTCACCTTCACTCACATTCGTTGAGAACTGCAAATGCAAGTGCGAGATCATACTGTAGCTCGTAACACCAGTGTTACTCTACTGGAAGTCATCAATGTGCCGTATCAGGAAAGCGACTAAAAACGTGACAGGATTTGCTGGCAAGAGCATGCTGCTCCGTTGTATTATGGCACGAACTTACCACGAATTTGTGGTCACATGATCACTTTTGTCGCATCAAGTAAAAAACTGCGTGATATCTAATATCGTAGTAGTAGTCAAAGTAAATACTATAGAAGCTGTTTGCTTTGTTTGGCTTTTAATCTCAAATGTGAACCCACTGCAGCCGTTCGTGAAACGCGAAGTGAACGTTCCCAAGCGAAAGGCGACAGCTATAACGACGTGGCTGTCGTTCAAACGCCAGTGTAGTGATTCGAATGAGCGGACCAACATTGGCTGTTAACAGCCATTGTTGTGTGTTGCAAGCTCTTTAGTCTGCAGAAAAGCATGGTTTGCAGCCATGGTACCAGTGAAGCCCACAAAAAGCTCACCGCGCCAATCCAGACACAACTACCTTACACTGTAAGGTTACAGCGATACCGACGCGACTAAATCTCGTCACGGGTGTATACGATACAGATCCTTCAACTTGACCGTTCCACAAGCCGGAGCGGAGCCCCAATGTCGACACCTTCCGATAGAAGTTCCGCAGCACGTGCTGCTGTTTGCGAGCAATGTGATCCACCGGTGTAGTCGCCTAGTCATAGTCGCGAGTCGCGACTTATATGGCGCGATGATGCTCGCACTTGAAGTGGGTGGATACTCAAGCCTGAAAAAGGCCAGCCGACATACGAAAGAGGCGCGGCGGCTTGCCTCCCTTGAAGTTGAGCGGGGGTCGTCTCATTCTGCAATTGATCACAAGCCAGCACAGCCACTTCACACCAACAGCTCCGAGATGTTCGCCAACCACTTCGCGACCATCGCGCCGCACGCCGCCGTTATGGTGGTAAGTCCCAAAGACAAGAGCTCGTCCCCCACAACACCAGCGTCCAAAGACCGCAAGAAACACCGAGCTAAGAGCGAGAGTAACGTCACGACCGACAAGAAACCAGTCCGCATCGCATCGCGACAATCCTGCTGAGCGAAGGTCAAGGCCGTCGACCTCAAACCATTGCGAGATGTGGCCAAACATGCGTCGCCGTCTGTACCATACATACTGAGTCAAGTCGCCTTATCGGAGACCGAGCACACAAAACCTATTTGAAGGCGGATAATTGATAGATTCTAAGTGAATACAAAGTGTCGATTTTATTCATTTATCGTGGAATTCAAGCTGTAGTCTTGGCGTCGCAACTACTGCGACCTAGTCTCCTTTATTTTAGCTGAACGAGTAGCCCGGAAGAGTGGCGCGCGGAGCAAAAGCGAAGGTGCCTGGCTCGTAGGACTCGACGTGCGAGGCCATCTGCGCGATCGAGCAGCAGCCGCAGCAGAAGCTGAAAGCTGCGTCCTCGGCGTGCGACCCGGGAATGCTAAAGAGCGTGCGGATACGCCAGCGCAACCGCATCATACAGAGAACCGAGATGACTGCGCACAGCCAGAAGAGGAAGTCGAAGAAGCCACTGTGGGTAGACACCGAGACGAGTGCCAGCAGATAGAGGCCTCCGAAGATGCCGAGGACGTGGTAGAATGGCATCAAACCAAGACGGGCAGAAATCTGAGCTACCACGAGACCAGGACAGCAGCATGACATGACGCCTACACAATAGAACCAGGATTGTTAGCAACTATTCATAACAAATGGTAAAAGGTAGAGTGCTCACCATTAGGGACGATGGAGTCAGTGAAGCCGAAGAGACCAGTTTTCCAGCGGCCAGTGATGATTCCATTCGAGTCGACACCCTGGGTGCTGTTGTCACCATCTGCAATGTTGACCGTCACATCGGCTTGCTTGGTCGGCGGCTCGAATTGCATGATTACTGAGGTTGTTGGAAGGCTTTTGAAGCTGGCAGGAAATCGAGGAATGAATTGGAGCTTCGGTTGATGCCATCGTTAGTAGATATACTCGTCCTCTGCTGGTCAACGGGTCTTCACGTTCTGATCTGGTAGTATAAATACATGCCTAATATTAGATCCAACAAACTTAGGTAAGGTATTTTAGATTAGGGCAGCGATTAAGGCTCGATCCCTGGAAATAATTATACTTGAGCGAATCATCTCAGGAAGCTTGATACTACATCGACTAAGACTTATACGCCAGACTTTGAATGAACATCACTCGTGTTATGTTGGAAAACTTGTTACATGTCGAATACCGATCGAACCTTGCGGTTCTCCGCTTGAGATGTAGCTTCGTTCTCGGTGTCACTATCATCATCATCGTTGCCAAAGAATTCCATCTCAAAGCCTCCATTCACTGCTCCCAACCGCTGTCCAGATTCCAGATCAACAGCTACGTGCATATACCGTGTCTCATTCATTTTGTTCTCCATGGCATGCAACTTTCGACGGAGGTAAACGAAGCTTGCAAGCAGAACCATCGAGCAGAGGATCGTAGGAAGGACAACATGGTAGAGTGCCCGATGTGCAGCCTCCATTTTAGGGGTCACCAGTGCCATCAATAGGAAGAGCTGCATGTCAAACGTGCCGTGAATGAGGACAGCCGGGAGGATTACTGTCATCTTCGTACGCCAACGTCCTAGGTCCGCTTTAGCAGCATTGGTGCCTCTCTGTTCGCTGCCACCCTGCCGATGGGCAAGCAGTCGTTCGGCCATACGTACACCGGTTATTCCACCACATATACAGTGCAATGGTACGCTCGAGATACCACGCAACACTGCAGTTTCGATCTTGTCGCGAAAAGTAGGAGCTAACAGCGAGAAGGCCGATGTTTCCATCACGGAAAAGCCCAGTGCACCAGCGACTACTGCGAGAAACACCACGAACGCGTGGTTGGCATGCGGGCGGTGATAGAAGAGCAGGCGACTGGGATGACACATCATTCCTCGCAGTGCTCCATGTCGTTGTTGTCGCTGCTTCAGTACTGAAAAAGCAGGCGCAGACCCGCTCTTGGCTTTACAGCAACAACATAAGCTACGAATGCAGCATCCACGTCTTGAACTTCCACAACAGCAGGTTCCCTGAACGACCCAGTACTTCAAAAACTCCTCCACTAGTCCAGCCACGATAAAAGCGAAGCAGAAGAGGAACAAAAAGTAGCCGACAGTCTTGTCGACCTTCAAACTCATCAGCATCTTGCCTAGTTTCATGTTATGAACTGGAGCTGGTCGGCCGTCGCCTGGAGCGTGGAAATACTTGTGCAGTTGGTTCAATATGGAGGTTCGTTGGTCGAAAAAGCACAAAGAGGCCAGCAACGGACCCAAAGTCAGTTGGCCAACTAAGGCCAGCACTGGAAGCATAATGGGCCCGCCCAGGAACGTCCTAAAAAGCTGTTCAATCTCACGATCTCTGTGAAAATAGGCATTATTGTCAGCTTTGGTAAGGAATATCACGGTTATCAGGAACGTACGTGACGCCATGATGCTGTTGTTGGCGAAACACCCATCGGAAGAAGACAATTACGGGTATACACAACACAAACAGCACAGGGAGAACTTGTAGCTGGCCGATTATCTAATAAAATAAACAACGCAGAATGGTAAATTACGTCGTCTTTTTCAAGAGGCTACGCGAGTAAATGAAGATAGTGAAAGCAGCACGTACAGTGAGGAAGAGGGAGAAGCACAGCAGAGCCACAGCGTACTCTCGACGACCGTAGCGCTGCAGCTTGGCTAGCAGCAGCATGGTGTCCACGCGGCAATGAAGCGCCAAAGGGGTACGCTAGAGAAATGATGAGAATGAAAACTATACCGCCAGGTTACGTTAATGTAAGAGACACAAATAACCTGGTCAAAAGTATATGTAACCTGTTACATGCTGTTACATAGGTCAACTTCAACTTGCATAACATCACCATGACTAGACCACTGGCCATTCAATTACAAATTAGTTTCTACATTGATCTATGGCTTCTCGCAGCCCGAGTCGTCTGACGTGCAGAGCTGGCAGATCTGCGAAAGGTACGAGCGCTTGCAGCCGAACTCGGACTCGGCACAGAGCGGACTGTTCTCGTAGCACGACGGATTCAGCGCCGCCAGCTCGTCCTCCGTGGGTAGCGCACGCATGACGCCACCGTCACTCGTTGCTGGATTAGACGACACCAGCGCGCCATAAGCAGACACGAGCTTCTCGACACGCTCGGCGTTGGCGTCGCTATCACCAGGATTGGCCCAGAACTCGAGACCTTCGACTAAGTCCACGACGGTGGACAAGAGTCCAGTCAACAGAGACAGCACGCCACTCACGATAGACACGCTGAACTCCACGCCGCCAGCCTCGCAGAACTCCTTGTAGTCGGCGTACTTGTTGCCTGTGGCCGGGTTAACCATTGACGTGATACCCACGACATCGTCCAGCAGGATGTAGCCCAGGATTTCGTACGTAAAGGTACAGGTCACTCCATCGGGTTCCACTCCAACAGGACACATACCACCGGCGTATTTTTCGCGACAAGTATCAGTCTTGTCGTCCCAGAGTTCCTGCGGGCAGCTATTTGGGAAGGAGAACCAGTAGTTGTGCGGGTACGGCGCGATAGCCTCGTTGTCCTGTAGCGTACCACCGACACAGAAGCCCAGATCGGGTTGGCCGCCAGCCCCGATGTACTGATTGCACACGTCAGGGAAAACTCCGTCCTCGTTGGGATTGCACCGACCGCCGTCCATAGACATGAACGGACAGCTCTCGACTGCGAAGTTGTGCTCGTCCGTGGCGTTCACGTAGTATTCCATAGCGGCGGTAGGCTGCACGATTGTGGTTTGGTAGAACACAACGTACTTGATGCTGTTCTTGCGCTCGCAATCAGTGATCACCGACGCGTTGATGCATTCGGCCTGAACGTATTTAAGAGCGCCCTCCACAGACGCCATGTTGACAGTGTCTAGTACGGCACGGTACTTTTGGTCGAACGTCTCGTAGTAGGACGATACAAAGCGCTTGTGCTTGGCGTTCCACTCGGGCATGTCACCTTGCACACGCACGCCCAACCGCGTAACCTTCGTGAAAGACGAGGAACTGGAGGAAGAGGAGGCAGAAGCGGCCGCCGACGCGGCCGAATCGGAGGCTTCCGTTGACGATGCCTGCGAATTTGAAGCAGAATCCGATGCAGACGCGACCGAATTAGAGCCTGGCGTCGACGAGTATGCGGAAGTGGAAGAAGTCGATGAAGCTGACGCAGAGCTCTGGGCTGAGAACGAGCTATCCTCCGAGCCAGAAGCTGAAATTGTCGTCTGCTGAACCGGATTCGAGCCACCGGAGGTCCCTGAAATCGTTGTCTGCTGGATCGGAGAGTCTTCGGAGGAACCTGAAGTCGAAGCCTGTCCAGAGGTTGAGTCCGACGATTGAGGAGAATCGTACTGGTTGCTGTCATCACTGTCTGTCGCGTCGTCTTCTTCTTCGATGCTGCCAACGTCAACCTGCAGCGTCCGACTGCCGCTGCCAGCGGGTTTGGAGCCGTTCTGAACCGCAGTATCTCTCGGAGACGAGGAAGCCGACTTGTCTGCGTCCACAGCGGATGAATCTCCCTTGCTGTTAGAGCTGGAGACTGTGGGTGTATCCCCCTGGATCGGGGTAGTATCACTACCATTCTGGCTAACATCACTACCCGTCGAAGTGGTATCCTTAGTATCGGAGCCCTTAGCCGGAGTGGCGGTGGTATCACTCATCGCATCACTGCCCTGCGTCGTCGAATCGCCGTTATATTGACTGGCAGTGGTGCTATCGCTTCCCGTCGCGCTGGTACTCGGAGTGTTGTCGCTGTAGTTCGATCCAGAGGACGTCACTTGAGTAGCATCACTACCAGCGGTCGAGTCTGACGCAGCGACCTGGTTACCATCGTTGCTTGCAGGACTGGACGTAGCGGATGCGGTTGAAGCGCTGCCTGTAGCTAAGCCAGAATCGGTCTGTTGAGTAGCACCACTACCAGCAACTTGAGTGGCGTCGCTGCCCGTGGTCGAGCTGTAGTCGGTCTGCTGGGTAGCGTCACTACCTGCAACGTCGCTGCCAGTCGAGCTGGAAACCGGGGCATCGCTACCGCTGGTAGTCGAGCTGGAACCGGTAGTCTGATCAACGCTGCTGCCAGCGGTGGAACTGGAGGCAGCCACTTGTGTAGCATCACTACCTGATGAGCTGGAGACTGTGGCCGTGGTGGCCGCGGGGGTGTAGCTGTCTCCGGTATCCGCAAAGCCTGATCCGGTTTCGCAGATCGTGCCCTTGGCTTCCACGGACGCCGTGGTGACGGCCAGCGCCGCGCAGATGGCCAAACCCAAGGAGAAGACCTTCATCACTCAAGGAGCTAAAGGATAACGAGGCGGTGTCCCGAGCGCAAGTGCGGAAGTGAGCAAGCATATCGACCAGGAACGGCAATGGGTCTCCGAACGTGACTGCAACGACGCATCTGTCGTCCGGGAGCGCAGATCTGACGGCTGTGGGGCATTGTAGAAGATGTGCAGGATTACCAGGCAGGCCTTTTGTATGCATTCGGACCAGCGTCTCGTTGCTGGCGGCCAGAACGGATGCAAGCCGCCCAGATGTCGTCGCGACCGAAAGTTGCAGAGACCTGTCTGCGGTGCTGTACCAGTGTTAACAACTGTGTGAAGCTGGCATTTCGATGGCCAACCACCGGCGGGATACCGCTCTATGGAGGTCCGGCTTGAGCCAGCTGGGCATTTGTTGTCCGCTATGTCAGCGATGCCCACCGACACTCCGGCTCCCGTCGTGCACACGTCGGCGTCTACCGGCAGCAGCGATCAATCTTGTCTTGTTCTGGCGAACGCTTGCATTGAAACGGCGACTGAACTAAGACCACAGTCGGCTCAGTGGCCTTCGAGAATGGTCAAGTGGTTGTAAAGCTGTAGATGAGACTTCTCTTTAGCTGCTATGATATAGGTGAGAGGCAATGCTGCAAGGGCCAACATGCCGAATCGCCCATCGCCATCTGCCGGTCTGTTTGCTTGTTACATGTATCACACGCATCAGGCATACTGCGGATGTCGGGCCGACGGTCGACTCACCGCTGTGTGCTTCACAAATCGACCTTAACGCGGGACAGTAGCTCGTTTCGGAGCTGGCGTGCGAATACGCATGAGAGAAGCGCAAGCAAGACGCCTCAACGCCCACACACACAGCTACTCGCCAGAAAGGTACTTAGGTACAGAAGCGTCCGAGGATGGCGTAGTCTCCGCAGCTTGCAACGTTGTTATTGTTGTCGTCATGTTGATCTTGTTCAGTATCCAGTGATAGGAGTGGGATGCTATGTGGACCATTGTGGACTTTCACTGTGGCTTGTGGATCAATGGGTGCTGCTCTAGCTGCAGACGAACTGGGCGTGCAGTACATGGCGTTGTGCTAGTCGACGAGCAATATTCAAAGCACAGACTACATGTAGTGTAACTTCAGTAGTTTTTTTTTCTTCTTTGGTGCAATTACATTTGAACTTCGGACTTACATTCGACTGGCGAAGCCTACGTCGGAAGTTTTCCAACGAACTGTCACTTGCCAGTGTATCTTGGTCATGCAACTGCTAGAGGTTGAAGCATTTTGCCACTTACAAGGCTGGTTGACAGGCCAACAAGAAAATCATGTTGCTGAGACAAATGATCAGGGGCATGGCAACCGCGTACGTTTACAGGACTCGGCTCAATGCTCATTGGACGGTCTGTAAACACTGGACCAGAATTTGAGGTGGGTAGATATCATGTGGAGCCCCACACGGTGACAGCGCCATAATAAGATTTTCCCTGCTCGCACCAAGCCGCTACTAGCATAAAGATGCCCGTCTCGTTCGCCCAGCCTGGCTCTGATGGCACTCTCGTCGATGTTGATCTCGAAATTGTCTCCGCAAAGGTGAGTTGTTATGAGCCACCGTCTCACAATTTAATGCTAAACTTCGCGTATTTTTTTAGGGGATCACTGCCGGTGACTACCTCGGTCTGGGGGCTGCTCTCAAGGGCAGTCTATCCTCGAGCGATGCCTACGTCACGATCGAGATCGACGGCAATCTGGTGGCCTGGACGCGTCCTATCTTCGATACCCTCGAGCCCGAATGGAACGAGAAGTTTTTGTTCAAGAACGTTCAGCAAAACTCAACGTTCAAGTTAACCTTATTTGACAAGGACATCGACGCCGACGACGAGCTGGGAGCAGCACAGTTCAACACCATCCACACAATTTACGATACGGAAACCACGTTCGACCTGCCAGTCACGCTGCAAGAGAACAAGGCTGGCACCATCAGCATCACGGTAAGTTTCGTAATTGTTGTCTGCATACACTTTCAGTCAACTTACACAAACGTTCATTCAGGTCAACTGCCACAAGGTTGATGCTGATGAGTTCGCACTAGTCCAGGAAGTAGGACCTGTCCGCTACTCCGTGCACTCAAGCTTTACGGCTGGATTGCTGAAAATGTTGACGTCTAACGATGACCGACTCGAGTCGTTGGCGTACCGTGTCCAGCTCCACAACATCCCGCAGTTCCTGCCAACTGACAACGAGTGGAACAAGAATTATCCGACCATCCAGCGGATTTTTTCGCCCGATTATCCGGAGTCGCCGGTGCTGCGTCAAGCAGTCATGACGCAACACGCCGTGATCTACCAGCATGGCGAGGAACGCACAAAATACGGCTCCATTGCGTCTCCTGCGGACTTTTTCGAGTTGGTCCACAACGGCAGACGTAACGACAAACCCGTGCTCTTCACGTACGCTATTACGTCCAAGGGCTGGTACTTCTCCGAGACCGGTGCGGCCTTCTTCAAGGATATGTTGTCCAAGCACATGTTACACTCCGGCGCCGCGTTCTCCGTCAAATACGCTGGTGAATTCCACATTCAACAGACCGATGACGACACATTCAAACTCGTGATCGACAACAATAGCGGCACGTACGCCCCACCTCAAGAGCAATTGCCGCAGCTTCAAGAGCTCATGGAGAACAACTTCCCGGGGATTATTTGCGAAGCTCTGGACCGCGATGATGAAACATTGGTGGAGGCGCGTAAGGAGATTCTCGCGGCATGGGAATAATAGCTTACTGTTTACTTAAGTAGAACACAAGCGAACACGTAACATTTTTCTCAAAACTAGATTTACAGTGGTTGTTTAGCGTGAAACATTCGTGTCCACCACTGAGTGACGAACCCATTTGCAAGCTGGAGTCACATTGTGTACCCAAAATGACCAACTTTTTAGGTTGTCACGCAAGTTGAAGCGAAATTGGTATTACTTCGTGTGGGTACATTTTTGCAACATCGTCTGTAAACAATTGTTTGTGATTTGCGTTCCCATCATACCACAGATCAGAATTCTCTGCCATGGGCCAAGCACCTTCCACCACCAAGGGCGGACTTCCTGCCTTGACGCACTCGACACCCGCCTTGTTCCCGTTACCGTCCGATGAGTCGGATCTACCTGAGAACGCCGTACTCGACGTAGAGCTCGAGATCGTGTCCGCCAAAGTGCGAAATAATGCATTCCTTTCGTCATTTTTGCCATTATTTGTAACGTTTTATTTGCCAGAATATCGTTGCAGGCGACTATTTGGGCGTCACGGCTCTACTGAAGGGCCAATTAAGCTCCAGCGACGCGTACGCCGTGATCGAAGTGGACGGCCAAAAGGTGGCCTGGACACATCCGGTCTTCTCGACGTTGGAACCAGTTTGGAACGAGAAATTTTTCTTCAGGAACGTCCGACCCGACTCACTGTGCAAACTCTACCTGTTTGATAAGGACGTGAATGCTGATGACGAGCTGGGGGAGACGCAATTCACGGCGGCCAATACGGACGGCGTCGAATCAACGTTCGAGTTGGCCATCTCGCTCCATGGGCGCAGTGCTGGTACCATAGTGGTCAAAGTCAAGTCGTTTCCAGTCGAGCCCCTGCGTCGTGTCCAGTTCCATGAGCTCGGCTCTGTGCGCTACTCGGTCCACTCGAGTGTGACTGCTGGTCTGATGACCATGTCCACTTCGAACGATGCGAGAATTGAGTCGTTGGCGTACCACATTCAGTTGCACAATATTCACCAATTTTTGCCAACGGAGCACGAGTGGAACAAAAATTATCCGACGATCCAACGGATTTTTTCTCCAGATTATCCGGGGTCACCGGTATTGCGTCAGGCGATCATGACGCAACATGCTGTGATTTACACGCACGGCCCGATGAACACAAAGTACGGCGCGATCTCGTCGCCGACGGAATTCTTCAAGCTGATTCATGATGGTCGGCGACAGGGCAAGCCAGTGCTTTTCACCTACGTCATTACCAAGAATGGCTGGTATTTTTCGGAGACCGGTGCGGCTTTTTTCAAGGATATGCTGTCCAAGCACATGCTGCACTCCGGCGCCGCATTTTCTGTCTTGTAAGCATATTGCCATTGTTGCGTTAATTTTGAGGCGATGTACTTATCACTCGTGTTATGTACGAACAGGTATGCCGGCGAGTTCCGAGTTGATAACTACTTGTTTGGAGAGCCCAAGCTTGTCATTGATAATGATAGTGGCACGTACGCACCGCCCAAGGAAGATCTGCCGCAGCTCAAGGCGCTGATGGAAGACAACTTCCCTGGAATGATAGTCGAGGCGTTGGATCGCGAAAATGAAGACCAGCAGAAGACGCGCAAGGAAATTCTGGACTCTTGGATGTGAAATCCAATCATTTAGCTTAGCATTACCCTTAGGATACGAGCTAACATACCTAGTAGAACAAATTTTGAAAAGAAAAAAAGTGGCCTCATTCAAGTTTTTTTTTTATTTCGGAAAAGAAATTTACCAAACAAAAAAAGCTCAAATAAAGAAATTGATAGGGAATATCTCAACATAATTTTATAACCTGCACTTTGTATTTTACTGCTACAGTCAATTCCACAGGGTTGGAAGACGTAGCAGTTGCCGCCACTAAATTGAGTATTGAATTGCAAATTATTGTGGCCGACTTGGTCATTTTTTTTTTATTATGCGGCCCACGCGTCCAGGATTTCCTTGCGCTTCTCCTTAAGCTCTGGGCTACTACGGTCCAGCGCTTCGATCGCAATACCGGGGAAGTTCGTCTCCAGCAACGCCTTAAGTTGCGGTAACTCCTCCTTGGGCGGCGCGTACGTGCCGCTGTTGTTGTCGATGAACAACTTGAACTCGCCCGAAGGTTCCTGCTCAATGTGGAACTCCCCCGCGTACTTAACATTGAACTGCGCACCGGAGTGCAACATGTGCTTGGACAAAATGTCCTTAAAGAATGCCGCACCGGTCTCCGAAAAGTACCAGCCCGTCTCGATAATTGCGTATGTGAAGAGCACGGGCTTGTCGAGCCGCTTGCCGTCGTGCAACAGGTTAAAGAAGTCGGCCGGGCCGTTAAACTCACCGTAGACCGTGTCCGCGTCGTGTTTGTAGACCATAGCGTGCTCCGTTGCAATGGCCTTACGTAGCATAGGCGCCTCCGGGTGGTCAGGCGAGAAGATCTTCACAACGGACTGATGGTTGTGGTTCCATTCGTTGTCCTGGGCCAGGAAGGCCGGGATGTCGTGCAACTGGACATGGTAGGCAAAAGACTCGCGCTTGTCCTCGTCCGTCGTGGTGTCTGTGATGAGGCCGTTGATGTAGCTCGAGTGCACCGAGTAGTGGACCGGGCCAACCTGTTGCAACTGGCCGTTGCCGATGGCCGGCATCGGATGTGACTTGACCTTGACCACAATGGAGCCGGCCGCCTTGTCGTTGCGTTTAATAGGCAGATCGAAGGTCGTCTCAGCGCCGTCAGTGTTGGCCGCTGTGAACTGCGTCTGGCCGAGGGCGTCGTCGGCCTCGAAGTCCTTATCCAACAGGTAAAGCTTGCAGATTGTGTCGGGCTTGACGTTTTTGAAGAAGAACTTCTCGTTCCACACAGGATCGAGGGTGGAGAAGACGGGCCGCGTCCAGGCTACCTTCTGGCCGGCCACCTCGATCAAAGCATAGGCGTCACTAGAGGCCACGTGGCCCTTGGCCGCAGCCTTGACGGTGAAATAGTCGCCGGCCGCGATGTCTTTGGCCGACACGATCTCGAGCTCCACGTCGAGCATCGAGTTCTCGGGCACGGGCTCAGAGACCGCGGCCGGCGTAGAGGAAGCGGCAGAGGTGGTGGAAGAAGCTTGGCCCATTGATGCAATTGGTGACGTTCGACTGAATTGGTAAATTGGAGAATGATTTGGATCCAGTTGAACCCTGGCATGATTTTTTTGATATGCAACAAAAAGTATCCATTTTTTTTGACATCCCGGCTCAGGCTATAATAGTACTGATGGAGTTTTGATGACGGGTGATTACTATTTTTCCAGTGTACTATTTTGAGCAATGATCTCTTTTACTATTATAAATAACATGGAGTAATATTATTGCATACCGACTTGCTCAACAAAGATTTTGTCTCCTTCCGATGCGTACGGATATACAGTACCTGCTCCGCTACTATACTCACTAGTGGAGAGTTGTAGCTGCTAAAACAGCGCCGACTTTGGAACAATGGATATCTAGAAAACGATAAATGGCATTTTTTCGTTAGCGTGACTATCCTTTAGCAGGCTTAAATAATTGCATGATTTGCAAGGGAAATGGAGTGGATTAAGGGGCAAAACTTGATCAGACGAGTTTATTCGCCCACCCAACACCTCTATTACCTCATGGCGCTCTCTGTGAATAACACAGAGACGGAATTCCCGATACGTTGCAATCGTAGTTTCCACTATAATACATAGGTCATGACATTTGTCCACTCGTTTGCATGGGCTGGAAACAGAAACAGTGCTGCGTTGGATTACATGCGCTTGTGATGGAGTTTACTAGTACTAGTATTTAATGCTACATTAGTACCTGCTAGTATGTTGTAGTTTTACTCAGCGTTGTTTACTACCGATGGGACCAGGAGAGTTCCAGTCATTCTACCGCTTGCTAAATTCGCACCACCTCTCTAGATTAAGGCTGTTGCCCAATGCAGACCGTCATTGCCCTCGCGTTCGCTGCTACCATCACCACATTCAACACTGTCCGCCCGGAAGACCAGTCGACCAGTGAGGACGCCATGGAAACAGCACCGACGATCGCGTCCCTGTCCGAGGGGAACGACCTATTTTCCCTCATCGACCTCGGCGACGTCGACATTGACGACTTGTTGAGCATGGACCCGAACGCTGGCTGTGATAAGTCTTGCGCGCTCGCCAACCAGCCTCTATGTGGTTGCGACGGCATCACATATGAGAGTAAATGCAAATTTTCTGTTGCTCAGTGTGAAGCGATAAAAAAAAAATCGTTCGTGCTGTATATTGAGCACTGGGGTAGGTGCACCACTGCTGAAACTGTTGCTGCTGTAAGAATCAACTGCTATAATGATACCGTCTGCTCGTCCGAGTACAAACCCATTTGCGGTACCAACAATGTTACGTACGAGAACGAATGCGAGTTCGAAGCTGCTCAGTGCAACGTGACCGAATACGGCGAACTACTGTATATGCAGAACGACGGCGAGTACTTTCTATCCGGCTCGTCCTCGTCTACCAAAGACTCGGCTGCTGGGAGCGGTACCAACACTGGTGAATAGCAGACTGTCGACTTCAGTGTTCTCGACAAGCTTACTTTTGTGAAGCAAACCAAGGAGAACGCTGCTTCCGCCTCCAAGATTACAAAGGCGACCAAGTTTGAAAAGGATGGCGACACGCTCAACAGCGGCGTTAGTTTGAGGACGACTCGAGCGGTGCCGCCGGCTGTGCTTTCTCTAGCTATGACCACGAACACCTCGAAGAATACGAAGCCTGCTCAAAGGGGTGTTAGCTCTATAGTTCTTTGATAACCCTGTTCCAAAATAACAACAACAAAAAACTAGTACGAAAATCCTGCTTTACGCAGTTTTGTGTTGATAAGTTATCAACACAAAACTGCAATGATAACAGTGCAAATATGACAGTTCATCTTGTAGCGAGTTGTGGTGTGTACATTTTAGTGGTTCAATGTTAAAGCAAACTCAACCGTTTGTTATTACTGCAATCTTAAACAACATTCCAACAGATTATTGCCTTACCTCACGTCAAACCTGCTAGTGTCCGCATCTGCCCTCATTACTCCATGCTGGCTAATTGGGCCGCCAGGTGGACGTTGCTGAATGTGGTAACGCTCACAGCGAACGCGAGAAGGATGACGAGCTTCATTGGGCTGATCAGAGGTGACGAGTTGGTGCGCGTTTAGGAAATGGCAGAATGACTGGCAAACTGCCGAGCCTCTACCGGAACAGTACAGCGCAAAGTAGAGCTAGAAAATATTAATACAAGTACTAATACATAAACCACACCACAGACGTGTGAGCCGAGTACAGTAGTGTTTCGGTTTCTAGCTCATGCAAGTGAGTAGCCTAAAGCCCATATTCTAGTCGTGAACTATCGGTGAACGCTCCATACCGTTCAGCGACGATGAAACCATGCACTTGGTACAGTTTTGCTAATTACTAATTGCTCACAGTGGCTCCCTCTCTAGAAGACTAATCATTCGGACAAGCTTCGTCAAGGGAAGAAAGACTAATATTGAAATATGTAAAGCTCGCGGACGGAACAATTCCTCTGGAATATATATGTTGGGATCAGGGTTTGATCCTTTGTCGGAATTATTTGTACATGTACTGCATCGGTGGATGTGTTACCATTGCAAGCTTGCATTCAATCATGTTGGTGAGATCACTAGAAGCTCCTTTGACGAGAGATATCCGCTGTTAACTACGACAGTGGTAATGGTACTACTGCATCGGCCGAACGACAGTGACGATGGTGAGCGTCTAGCTTTCTACACGACGCTTTTGCGTAAGGTGTGTGTAATAATAGACATCAGTCTCTAACGGGAGTAGTTAGCCCTCTAAGCCGCAACAAATCAAATCAAACGTTTAACAAACTCTGGTGCCCGTACTGTTAAAGCACATTGAGGGCATTGGTCGTTTGGAGCAGCGCAGATAAAACCTGAATAAATGACGGAACATAATAATATGAGAATATTGTAAAGTAGTAAACTAATCAGCGAGTAAACCATATTCCATGAAATATTAAATCTTCAATATTATAGTAATTACATGCTACTACTCAAATATTTCCTATAGATTGCTCTCTATCTCGCTCGTCTCAATAGCCAGCCGTAATCTGGATATTTTCTGTCGCACATGAATCAGAGTCATGGGTACGTGGCATTTGCGATCTTCCGACGGTCCTTCCCGGCCTGACACTTCCAGTCCTCACTTTCCAATTCGCCTCCTTCCCTCCAACTATGGGCAACTCCTCCTCTTCCTCTTCCCACGGCTCCGCTCCCGTTCCTGAGAACTCGGTACTCGACGTGGAGCTCGAGATCGTCTCGGCCAAAGACATCGCGGCCGGCGACTACTTCGACATGAAGGCCGCTTTCAAGGGCAAAGTCTCGTCCAGTGACGCCTACGCTTTGATCGAAGTGGCCGGCCAGAAGGTGGCCTGGACGCGGCCGATCTTCGACACGCTCGAGCCTGTGTGGAACGAGAAGTTCTTCTTCAAGAACGTCAAACCCGACACAATCTGCAAGCTCTACCTCTTGGACGAGGACTTTAACGGGGACGACGCCCTCGGTCAGACGCAGTTCACGGCGGCCAACACTGACGGCGCTGAAACAACCTTCGATCTGCCTATTAAACGCAACGACAAGGCGGCCGGCACTATTGTAGTCAAGGTCAAGTCGCGGGCCACGAAGGCCCACGGCGATGGCCAGCTGCACCAGTACGGGCCGGTGCACTACTCGACCCACTTGAGTATCAGCTCCGGCATCTTGACACAGTCCATGACGGACGACGATAAGCTGGAGTCTTCGGCCTTCCACGTGCATCTGCACAACATCCCGCAGATTCTGCGGAATGATCACGAGTGGAACAAAAACTACCCGACGATCCAAAAGATCTTCTCGCCCGACCATCCGGAGTCTCCTATGCTCCGCAAGGCCATCGCCACGGAGCACGAGGTAGTTTACAGACACGCGAGTACTACAGAGTACGGCCTTCTTAAGGAGCCGTCAGACTTCTTTAAACTGGTAAACTACGGCCAAAGACTGGAGAAGCCGGTGCTCTTCACGTACGCTATCACGCCCACTGGCTGGTACTTCTCCGAGACTGGAGCAGCCTTCTTCAAGGACATGTTGTCCAAGCACATGCTGCACTCTGGCGCTGCGTTCTCGGTTAAGTATGCAGGTGAATTTCGCATCGAGAAGGGCCACTTTGGCAAGTACAAGCTCGTGATCGACAACAACAGCGGCACGTACGCCCCACCCAAGGCGGATCTGCCTAAACTCAAAGAGATCTTTGAAGTCAACTTCCCAGGCATCTCGGTCGAGGCCAAAGATCGCGATGACGAGGAGCTCAAGAAGGCCCGCCAGGAGATCCTTGATGCCTGGGCGTAAAGAGTCTCGACCTCAGCTTGACTGCCGATTGCAGGCGTCAAATTCTCTTAAAGATCGGGCCAGTGTACATACTCCTTGTCAAACACTCTCTGTGTAGTGCTTCATAACACTTTCAGCGTAGTGCTGTAACCTAAAAAAAAAAAATAAAAACAAGTACTGTATTTTCAGTTTTTGTGCTATGTGAGCCATTTTTGGATCTAGTAGCACTAGTACTATTTTAATCTCGATAAATTTGCGACCTTAAAAAATGTTACTTGTTTTTTTTTTTTTACTGTTGAGAAGAGGTGCCAAGTGTTTGGCATCGTCAATTATGGCGGCGGTGGGGATGCATGAGCGCCTGCAGAGGTCGGTGAATCGCTTCATTCGCAAGTGGGAGTCCGTCCAAGTCGAGCTCCATGGCCATTACTCCATTGAGCGGTTTTCTGCAATGAACGAGTATTGTCGGTCTACAAGTTTAACACGTGCTGTGTTCGTGCTTCTCATCACGCCATTACCAAGTCTGATCGTAGTTGCTTTGATTGACGCGATGCCGCTTGAGCCACCTGAACGAGGACTGGAGCACAGTACTATGGTGTGGGTTCGTGGAGTAATAACATGTTTCATCTACACACACAGTGCTATTGAGCAAATGCGTCTATACAGTCCCAATCTGAGACTGGAGCCACTATCCGGACTCGGTATCTCGCTGCCTACAGTAATTCTCACGAGTGTGCTTACGTTGGGTTTGTCATTTATTTGTTGGCCACTTCCATTCACAACTATATTAATGTCGGGTCCGTGGCTTGGATTTTTGAGTTTCTTTCTGCTTCGAGTCCGTGGAGCTCACATGCGCGCGAATCCAGAGGCGTTGCGAGACGTATTACGCTTTGTTAGAATCTGTGGAGTTCAAGTGTCGATTGTACTGGTGTACGCAATTTTTGTCACGATTTTCACCAATTTGTCGTCGACTTACCAGCCCGCCTTCGCCTTGTTGATTCCAATATTTAAAGTTATACAGAAGAACGCACTAAGCCGAATTCTTGGCCACGACGATACAAAGCCCCAAGTTGTCATTCTCAACGTTGAAATCTTTAATGCGCTCTTCATATCGACGTGTATGAGGGACTCGCAGTCCATTGGCACCAGCATCACTCTGATGTCTATAGATCTTCTGCAAGCCGCTATTTCGCTGGTCGACTTACACCGCATGATGAATGATGTTCAGAATATCTTGGTCAAGCATGGAATCCCAAGCAACGCTTTAATCTCGACAGCTGAGCTCGTGCTGGCTAATTATCCTACCACAGCAAATTGCCAATCGACAACAATCGACGCAACTCCACAACAACTTGCTAGAGTTTTTCTGAAGAAGAAGCAAGTGCTGCCTACGATGAGCATGCAAGTGGGAGGATACGAACTTCCCATTCCAATCCCTAAGTCACAGTCTCTGAGATATGCATCGCGAGTATCTTCCAACTTTACGGATAAAAAATCTTCTAGAACTAGCTCGACAACTGGAGGCAAGAGATTATCGAGCCAAGAGCATTATCGACTACTCAAGAAGGCGCTGCAAATACTTTTCCTAACTGAGTTCATGCTACTTATCGAGTTTACAGAAGTGTTGGTTCCAGTCATATATGGTGAGTCTCGATATTCTAAGCAAGGAAATTTATGTGCTAATGTTTTTTTAACATACAGGTGGGTATTTGACCATCCTGTATCATTTACCAAATCGAAGATTTTATCCCCAGCTAGCGAATTTATCGGATCAAGAGCTTTGGGATATGGTTATCAGCGTGTTGGAATACGGGGTTCTAGAACTAGCATCGCTGACACTTCTCGTTCTGGTACTTAACCGTCTCGTTCACCGCCATTCGCTAAAACAACTGGCCTTTGTGTTGGAGCGAGAGTTCCTCATGGTGCAGCCGAAACTCCTTCTTTGGGTCACCATGACGATGCAGTCCACACTTCCACATCTCGGTAAGACACAACCGTGTTCTTCTTAAGAAAATACTCTATAAACTTCATTTTTTTTATACAACAGGAGTCGACTACAGCTTCAAATTTGCTTGGCTGAACCACACCAACAGCAACAACAATACCAACACACAATGATCGAAGAAATACGTGGATTAGAAGAAAAGGACTAAACATAATCAATTCTTTTAGTACGGCTTGACACAGCCCGCCTCGTTCGACGTACAAATCTTGCAGATTTGTGAGCGGAACGACCGTTTGCACCCGAACTCTGCATTAGCGCAAACTTCACTGTTCTCATAGCATGGTGGATTAATGGAAGTAAGCGAAGCCACCGAAGGCAACGGCTTCATCACCCCACCGTCACTTGTTGCTGGGTTCCTCTGGACAAGGTCACTGTACGCAGTTACAACCTTCTCTGCGCGTTCAGCATTGGCAGTACTATCGCCTGGGTTAGCCCAGAAATCAAGGCCTTCGTTCCATGTGACCCCATAACTAGACACCGTGACGCTGAACTCTACACCGCCAGCCTCACAGAACTCGGCGTAGTTAGCGTAGTAATTGCTCGTTTGAGGGTTAACCATCGACGTGATGCCTACGACATCGTCCAGCGCGATGTAACCCAGCACCTCGTACGAGAACGTACAAGTCTCACCGTCGGGTTCCACCCCAAGAGGACACATTCCACCCGATTTTTGGGCACGACAAGTGTCCGATTTGCTGCTCCAACGAGTTTGCGGACAGCTATTGGGGAAGGAGAACCAGTAATTGTTCGGATACGGAGCGATCACGGCGTTATCCTGCAGCGATCCACCCACACAGAAGCCTAACTTGGGTTGGCCATTCTCTCCGGTGTACTGGTTACAGACATCCGGGAACGAACCATCAGCATTCGGGTTACATTGACCACCGTCCATGGGCATGAATGGACAGCGTTCGACAGCGTAATTGTGCTCATCCGCGGCATTGGCATAGTGTTGCATTGCAGCAGCGGGTTGAACGACTGTCGTCTGGTAGAAAACGATGTACTGGATGTTATTTTTGCGTTTGCAGCTGGTCACGACAGAGGCGTTGATACATTCAGCCTGCACGTACTTGAGAGCACCTTCGACCGCAGCCATGTTGACAGTGTCGAGAACGGCGCGGTACTTCTCGTCGAATGTGGAGTAGTACTTCGACACAAAGCGCTGCTTATCGGAGTTCCATTGGGGCATGTCACCCTGGACACGGGCGTGCAGCGATGTCACCTTTTTGAATTGTTTCGGGGGTGCAGGGGTTGGAGCAGGAGTTGGTGCTGGGGTTGGAGCCGGGGTCGGTGGTGCCGTTGTTGGGAGGAGAATACCGGTCACGGTGGAGACGACAGGGGTGAGCAGGCCGAGGAGGAGTTGGCGGTGATTCGAGGAGGTCACATCAACATCAGCGTTGTTGGAAGCAGATGAGACTTCAGTCGCGACTTGGTTGTTTTGGGACGACTTGGTGTCAGAAGCAGTGACAGGTAGATGCGTTCCGGCGAGTGCCAGTGCTGTCATTGCCAAGCTTAATACCGACAAAATCTTCATGGATCAGTTTTGGTGAATACGTTGAAGCGTGGTGCTTGGACTGGGTACTTGGTCAAGTCGATGCAAAAGTGGAAGTGAGTACTTCGCTGGAAGATTTCGTCCGAGCCGTTAGACACGAAGCAACATGGTCGGCGATCTCTGGCGCACAAAACTGAAGCCTGAAGCACCAAAGCGTTCAAGGGGTCATGTCGTCGACCGGATTCGTTTCAGACACAGGATATATTACTGCTTCCAAGCGAGCGTTTGCAATGCTTTTCAGTTATATCAACTTTAGGGCGAGTTTCGATCTGGCCTCCACCGATATCACCGCCTGTCCGCTCCACATTGACACCCCCCCCCCCCCCCCCTGCTAGGTAGATGACTTCTTCCATGAGTTTGCAGCTAATGCTAACTTACTGCCATTCCATCACACGAAGTGATCCTCATGGATGATATTTTGTATTCACCAAAAATGCAAAAATACATGACTATTATACAGGAACGTAATCTGAAGTTTTGTAAGGTGATTCTCGGTATGCCACTTCTAGCAGGCGCTGCTGTTACGCGTGCACTCGATCGTGTTCACTTCTGTTTATTCGCAACGAATCGAAGCGAAACCCAAGGTGGATTTTCGTCATAGCCTAGAAAGATAAAGCTACACCGTGAACGCTTACATAGCCACTCGGTGGCAGCGCAAAATACTCCGAGCTAGATGTTTTTATCTAATAGTTTTCTTTTACGCGAAGAGTCACGCTACAAGGATCCCTCTGAAATTTACCATCGTATTTGCGAAGTGATGTCAATGGCTGTGCGGGTTCATGGTTGAAGCCGATTTCGCGTAAAAGTCCACTTCTAGGTGTATTTACATAATGCCACTTCAGTACTTTTTCTTTGCGATACTGATAAAAATAAAAGCATGCAAACAATGTCTTATTAGTTACTACAGCTGATCTTTTAGTGGACTTTTCGACGATGGTAGCACTTTTGAGCCTTCTGTGGCGCAACTCAATGCAACAGGCGATCTCTCCATTGAAACTTTTCTGTTTAGTTTTCGACGTTCACAGTTAATAACTCTTCATACGGCAGGTAGCACTCACATTAACACAACATCTCTACTCTACCATCGCCGAGGTCGATGACCTATTCATTAAGTAGCACACGGACACTATACCAGTGAACTAATTCACGAACTCATAAAAAGACGTAAAAGATATGTGATATCACCCAGCTCGATTATCGTTGCCGGGGCCCACCAAGTGAGACTTCTGGCTTAGCCTCGTCACCCAAACAAGAGATGCGTCGATTGATTTTCTCAGCAATTATCCCCACGCTGTCATTTCGCACATCTTGGACATACATAATTAGCAATAAAAAAAGCATTTCTGGTGGGTATGGATGTCTGCTGTATTTAAAATCACTAGAATAAAAACGACCTGGGAATTATTAATTTTTACTTGATCCTAGATCATTTTTAATTTTTGTTTTTAAGGGATTTGAATGTAAAACGCCTTTGTTAGTATTAAATCGCTCAAAAACAAAAAAAGGAAAAATGTTCAACCAGGAATATTTAAAGAAATAAATGACTAGGTAAACTCTAGACCAAAATCCAGTAAACTTAGTCGCTCTGATACGATTTCACGCAGCCCGAATCGTTGGACATACAAACCTCACAAATCTGTGAGCGATACGACCGCTTGCACCCGAACTCTGCGTTAGCACAGACTTTGCTGTTCCCGTAGCATGGTGGGTTGATGGCCGCAAGGGAAGTCGCCGTCGGTAACCGCCTCATCAGTCCACCGTCAGTCGTCACAGGGTTTTTCTCGACGAGCTCATTGTACATAGTCACTAGCTCTTCGGCGCGTCCAGCATTAGCGGCACTATCGCCTGGGTTGGCCCAGAAGTCAAGCCCTTCTAACCACGTGACCTCACCTTCTGCGATCAAGACGCTGAATTCTACACCTCCAGCTTCACAGAACTCGGTGTAGTTGGCGTAGTTGTTGTTCGTTTGAGGGTTAACCATCGACGTGATGCCTACAACATCGTCCAGCGGGATGTATCCCAGTACCTCGTACGCAAAGGTACAAGTCTCACCATCGGGTTCCACACCTAGAGGGCACAAGCCACCCGCGTATTCCTCGCGACAAGCATCCGTCTTGTCGTCCCAGAGCTCCTGAGGGCAGCTGTTGGGAAAGGAGAACCAGTAGTTATGAGGATACGGCGCAATAACTTCGTTATCTTGCAGTGACCCGCCCACGCAGAAGCCTAACTTGGGTTGACCATCGGTTCCAGCATACTGGTTGCAAACATCCGGGATTGTGCCGTCAGGATTCGGTTCACATTGACCGCCTTGCATGGGCACGTACGGACAATATTCGATAGCGAAGTCGTATTCATTCGTGGCGTTGGTGTAATATTCCATTGCCGCAGCGGGCTGTACGATTGTCGTCTGGTAGAAAACAACGTACTGGATGTTGTTCTTGCGCTCGCATTCAGTCACTACAGACGCGTTGATACATTCGGCCTGTACGTACTTGAGAGCACCTTCGACGGCTGCCATGTTGACGGTGTCGAGTACGGCGCGGTATTGCTCGTCAAAAGTAGTATAGTATTCTGACACGAATCGTTGATTGTCAGCGTTCCACTGGGGCATATCACCCTGGACACGGGCCTGTAGCGATGTCACCGTTTGGAACGATTTCGAAGTCGGTCCAGTAGGTGTTGTTTCGGTGGTACCGTGGGTGCCAGGGGAGTCAGTAGCGACTTTGCAGCTAGAGGCCGTGACAGTTCGGTCTACTATCGCGAGCATCGTTGTACCCATGATGAAGCTCATAGTCGAGAAAGTCTTCATGATTCGTTTCGGTGCGTACGTTGCAGCGTAGTGTTGTGTTGGATAGGTGATGCAAAAGTGGAAGTGAACACTTTGCTGGAAGATTCGTTCCGGATTGAATGACAAGAAGCAGCGAGGGATAACTAAATCTGGAAATTGTAGCAGACAAAACTGAAATGGGAAGCAACAAAATGTTAATGGGGCTGTCAGACTGTCGTTTCAGATTTGACAGACTACTGCAATGTTCCTTGCTGTATGAGCCTGTCCGTTTTGTATTCTCCGCCATTGACACTTCGCAAGTGGGGTCGTCACCAGCCACAATTAGGCACGCTCTTTGCTTTCAAATTGGTCGATGGTCGGACCCGAGTAATCGTACGAGTAAAAGGCGTATGCACTAGAGCACAAAGTAATCTTTAATATTAGTTTTTCTACTGTAGGAGTTTTGATGTGGATGGTATGAACAACATCCACCATATTATTCACGTGTAATGACAGCTATACTTTTATTTAGTCACTTGGGCATCGGGAGCTGGTCTTTGTGAAACCTGTGTCTTAACCGGTCCCGTACAGGTCCCAACACGACAAAGTATTCGAACAGGATAGCAGCTATCACGTTGCCTACCAGCAAAACAAAGTACTGCACTCTGAAAGCCAGTGGCATCGGAATATCCGGCAATACTATCACGTTAGTACCACTGGCAATACGAAAGATATCTGTCAACTTTCCTGGAGGTCCAAGTAGAAGATAAATATCCAGAGCTGTGAGAATCCCAAATATCAGCACGAGCGGATAATTTTGCCAGATCGAAGCTCGAAAACGAGATCCAAAGCTGAAAACCCAAGCTGCGACTTGTTGTTGAGTGATGATCGTAAAAAAAAGAGTCGTTGCTAAATGATTGTCCGAAAGTAGCCACCACTTGGCCAGGTCGATATTATCCGGACTGAAAGGACAATACCAACGCTGAGAGGTGAGCATGTACATCCCCGATACTAAGAAAATGACGTTGATCATTTCTTGGCCTAATATTGAGAGCAGAGTCGATGGTCCGATGAGACTTGACGTCGGGCGTTGGTCTTTTAGATCTGGTAGCGGCTGGGAGAGTGTGATCACGTAGGATAATCCGACGAGTGTAAATCCATCGGCTAAAATAAAGCACCACTCGGATAAAATAGTAGCATTGTACCACTGGAATAACCTCAGGGTAGATGCAATGACTCCATACATGATCAAGAACTTGACCGAAGCGAACGATGTGGCCAAGCTGCAGCGTCCTTCACGGCAAATATCCACGACTGAGTGGATTGTTTTAGGCTTACTCGTAAAAGGGGATACAACCGAGGCATCAGTGTCACTGAGAGCTATACCGACATGAGCGATACGTAGCGCGCCACAGTCATTCCCTCCGTCTCCACACATTCCCGTCACAGCACCAGCTTCCATGTGCATTTTAACGCACTCCACTTTATCATCTGGTGTCATGCGACTAAAAATCCGTACGTGAAAAAGAATCTGTGTCATTTCACTTGAGTCTTTAAGTCGATTGAAAACAGCCCCAGTTACTGCAAGCTCGACGTCTTCCCCGTTCGTAGTCATGTTCTTAACAGTCTGGTAATCGATAACAGCCCCACTATCCACATCCCGCCATTCAACTTGACCGAGTTTAGTATTCACTCCACTACCAGTTCGTTCAATATCCGCAAGGATGACTCTCGAATCCGGTACGACCATGCCGCTATTTCGTGCAATATAGCAGCCACACATGGCGTTATCCCCTGTGATCATTACGACTCGAATATCGCCACTTTTCAGCTGTTTAATCGCGTCTTTTGTGTCTTCTTTCAGCTCATTCCGGAACAAAATTAACCCCAGAAGAGACAAATTTTCGTCCACTTTGTCACGATCCGATAGAAATTCATCAATTTTCTGGTTCGACCAGTTACTTGGTAGCTCTCGATACGATAATCCCAACACGTAACATCCGTTCCTAGCGAGTCCATCAGCCACTTCCTTGTATTCACTCGGAACACTATCGGGTTTACTTAACTGCTGCATTCGCTCGTAGGATCCTTTGCAGAACACTAACAGTCTACCGGTTATACGGTGACGTACTACGACACTCATGGACATGCGATGGTGATCGAAATCGAAGCGTTTAATGAACTCAAACTCGTCTCCAGTGGGGGATTTTACTACCGGTTGAGCCCCTTCTCGTTCCAGTAATTTCCATCCTGTGGCCTCAAACATTCGCACTTCAACCTCATTGCCTACGAGTTTCCCATCCAGTGAACCAACGGAATGACAGGTTGCTAGAGCACATTTTGTCACTTCCATCAGGTTGTTTGTGTCTTTAGAAATGGGTAGAAACGAATTAGAAATCATATCCACAGATTGAAAACCTAGATAATCGAGACCCTGTTTTGTCAATGTTCCAGTTTTGTCGAAGCAGAATACGCGAACTTTACCACAAAGAGATATCCGCTTAACGTTGAGAGAGAAGATCCCTTTCTTTTGTAACCTCGTAGCAGCGTTCACTTGGCCCACCGTAATAACCACTGGAAGTAAGGGACTTACGACTGCTGAGATCATGAAGATACAGTAACAGAACGCCGTCGTTTTGTTATTAAGCTTCCCATTGCTCAATAAAAAGCTGATCCCAATTACACAAGCTATTGAGGAATAAATGAGCAGTAAAACAATCAGAGCTTTCAAGTGCTCGTCGTACTTGAAGCGCATCGGCACGGGGAACAGGATGGACTGGATTAATTGTCCTTTGGTAGTATGAGCACCAGTCGTTAGTACAGCCGCGTGGATCTCCTCATTCCGACCGGAAGATAGTACTAGTGTGCCCGAGAAGAGTGTATGTTTCTTCCCACGACCTTCGGAATCGTATATTGTGTTACTGTGATCCGGTATTGGAGACTTTTGCACTGGCATCGATTCTCCAGTAAGCATGGATTCATCACACACGGTAGACCCCTTAACAATAACCAGATCGCACGGTAAAATCCAATTTTCAGGAACATTAATCAGATCACCTGGGACTAATTGTGAAGATTCGAGTTTTAGCCAGTGGTTATCACGGAACAACTGAAACTTCAGTTCTGCATCTCGTCATTTTTACAATAGCAGCTTGCATTTTACGCTTCGTGTAGATATTGATGACTGCAGTGCCCAGTACTACGAGTGTCATGACGATCCCCATGTTCCAATATGTGAAATAATACCAGACGTAGTAGCACATAATCTGGTAAATGTAGAAGAGCGTGAGGAACTCGTGTAGTACCGAAGTGAATAATGACGGCATATCGACGTCCACAGTGTTTAAACCAATGGTTTGTAAGCGTTTTCGAGCTTCAATTGTGGTTAGACCCGAGATCCCAGCTCCAATATCGCCATAAGTATGGCCAATAGAGATTTCGGTTGGGGCAAACTGCCGCAGTTCTTCGTTGTAAATGTAGCGCAGGTGTTGGAAATCCACAACGCGCTTGCCCCCGATAACTTCGACACGCACCGTTTCTTGAAAACCCCGAGGTTTTCCAGAAATATTTAACCAATTTTCAACTTTCGCGACGAGAAAAGACACACCCGTAGGATCCGTGAGCATAATTTCAGTGTCATCATTCTTAACCATGTGAGCAAATTCACAATTATTTAGTGAACTTGGCGTACGGAAGAAGTTGACCAGGTCTTGCTGGTAAACTACGATCGTAATTAACCACACTGCTGCAATCAACCACACAAGGAAAAAGACAGTAGCGCTGGCACTCAGAGGGTCGAATAAATGAGGCGTAAAACAGTCGTAGTAGTCGCAGATGACAATAATCAGCAAGATATGAAGCAACACAGTTGCCATCACGAAATAAACGAAGACAATTCGTCCAAGACTTGAAAAAGAGTATCCAGTCTGTACGAGTTGAGACTCCGAATTATCCGCCGAAATGAGCTCATATTTCGTTCGCGAGAGGATGTCAGACATACCAGATGAGCTCTTATCGTCCATGACGGTGCAATTTTTGCGGTAAATCATCTGGCGATGGAAGTTCCAAAACGTTAACAAGGCAAAGCAAACCAGGTACACGAAATACACACCAACTAGAGGAGGTTCTCCAAAATTTGTGATCTGGAAATGTTCATCTTTTTGGTCACTTTTGCATGAATTTTTCTTCTCTTCATCAACCGAACCATCCGATAACATGAGACTTATACATTGCGCTCCAATTGGGAAAGATGCATTGTTGTTCCGAGGGTTTGACGGCGACGTCCAGAAAATGGAGGCATCTTGAGAGTCTTCGACAAGCGAGACATTCTCACTACTACATTGTAGCTTTTGTTGGAGTTCTCCAGTCTGAAAATCGATCACTACGCTCTGGATACGACAGACTGATTTCGCGTCAGCGTACGTGAAAACTGGTGAGTCTGGACTGTAGCGTACGTAAGGGAAATTCACTTGTCGTGGTTGGGCCCACCCAGTTTTGTAGTCGTCTTCGTAGCTGCCTCCTGTAGGTCGACGGAACTTCGTGTACACCTCACGAGTCGTAGATGAAGTTGAACAGCAGTAAAACTCGGGCTGGTGATGCTGAGGACAGGCTGGATAGCCCATCGGATTAGCTGCTGCATCGACGCCGACCAGTGTCACTACGAGGGTGAATATGAGTACTAGAAGCTCTCGCATTGGGCAGGTTTGAGGACTAGCCAAGAATGACAAGGTTCAGTCGGCTGGCTGAATAAGGCTGTACGGATCTCTGGACCTTTACAGACTCTAATAGGTACATTAAACCTATTTTAAGATGCTGTCTAAAATTACCGTTGATGTTAGACCATATCAATTATAGCAGTGTTCTTAAATATCTCATTTGCCTACTTTCAAGAATAACGAGCCATTTTTGTACTCGCTTTCAACGAGGTATGACTCGACAAGCGCCAACCATCTCGACGCAGGATGTTCAAGAGTACATTCATCGTCAGTCACGGGTACGAACATTCGCTTGATACTGCATAAATAACCGTATCAAACACAGATTTGCTCTGTCTAGCTTTGTGATTCCCGCATCGAAGACGCGTATATGAGACTTTCCGGTTGCTACGGCGACAGCAAACCGTCCGCTCCTGCATCGCGCACTCTGTCGTCATCGATGAGCTTGCCATATCGGAAACCTCTAGCAAGTGATACGGTCACACGACCATCCACAGCGCATGAATGTCGCTCAACTGATCGTAAAACAATTGAGAAACCTCGAGGAATTTTGAAGAAGTCTCAGTCTCCAGTGGGCTCAGTTCGTAAAAGGGAATCTCCCGACGAATGGTTCCAACGCATTATGTACATCAAGAATTTGTCACCTCTAGATTTGTGCGATCTTTTCTCGCGTGGAGACGCCAGAAAGAACCCGCTGGTATCGTTGAGCAACGTTTGTGCGGTTCTATTTGATCTCGATCCAGAGTCACTGAATGGCGCAGATCCCGTCACGGAAGAGATGGAGGTATTGTTTAGTTGGGCTAGATAATATTTCCAGTATCTGACGATTCAACTTCTAAATGTTAGGAATTTCTGTATCAATTCGCTGCAGAACATGACGGAGAGATGATGGTTAATATCCGTGAGGCTTTAAGAGCGCTGGATATCTGGCAGTCTCGAGTCACTACATCAGCTCAAAAGATTTCATCAAAATTGGCTTCTAATCCCCCAGCTATCCTCGAATCAAAGAACAAAAAGCTCAAAGATGTGATCGCAGATCTGCAAGATGCAAACCTTCGACTCAGTAGACAACTAAACCCTGCTAAACTAGCCGCCATTCGAAAATCTAACGACGGAATATCGCCTTCAACTTGGCCGCCACGAAGTCGAATATCCGTGACGTCAAGCGTTGAATTATCTCCAAAAAAATACAAGGCGCCAAACCCACGAAAGTCCTCATCCCAGAAAGGAAATTCATCAAGATCGGGCTTGCAGGTAGTAAATCTGCATGAACAGGAGCTTGTAGAGATCGCCAGCAAGCTGCAGTTGTAAGTACAACTATTATCCTGAAGATAATGTAATTCTTAACTAACTCGTTGAATCTGTAGCACTGGTGTGCTGAGACTTGAGCAATTGTTGGTAGATGGGGACGCCGACTCAACTGGATTTGTGTCTTTGAAGCAGCTTTGCTTGCTTTTAGCTGAAGATTTTGAGTTGAAAGTCAGCGAATCGAGGCTCGTCGAGGTCTGTCTGGGGATGAACTTCAACTCCGACGGTCAGCTAGACTACAAGGAGTTTGTCGACGTGTTGATGGATATTCTCATCTATGCGCTACCGGACATTCGCGAGTCTGCGAAGAAAAAATCTATTCAGTGTCTGGATCAGTATCTGCAGAGCGGATTCCCATCTGGACGGGAAGATGTTCGCCAACTTCTAGATGCGCTTTGCTCTAAATATGATTTAGAAGGTGGCCAGATTATCCCGATTAAGGATTTGGTTCGTGTATTTCACGAGGATTTGGTCAAGTACCACGAAGACGAGTTACCTTTTACGCTTGAAGAGCACGAGACTATTCAGCTTGCTCGCCCTTTTATTCAGCACAAGTCGCACGACTCAACATCGGAGGGTTTTGTCGCTTATCCTGAGCTACTTGACGCGATATTGGGACCATTTCCTACCGGTGAAGAGAAAGGTGCAAAGCAACTAAAACGAGCTTTATCGTGGGAATTCTGGCACAATATTTTGATGGCATTATGCGGTGGTGACGCACGTATGAAGCAGAAAATTGTGGCTCAACTTGTGAAAATCATGACAAAAGTGGATCCTGACAAAACATTCACGATCTCAACGAGACATTTCAAACGAATATTTGAACGACATCTTAGTCCAGAAGACATGGAAATTCTGGCAGAGATTTTAGCAACATCAGAAACTGTATCAGATTTGAGATACGATGTTCTGTTGAAACTGGTGTTTGGATCTCCTGAGCTACACGACAAAGCGTTTTTCAAGAGCATTCGCACGAAGATTCTACGTGAGGAACCCCTTGTCAAAGAGCTGACGACTCGAGGATCTTCACACAAACTTACCATTCAGGATTTCCATGAAACTTTCATCGTTCAGGCAGAGGAACCATTGACAACAATTGAAATGTTGTTTCTATTCGCATCCATAGATTCTGATCACGATGGATCAATCCACGCAAAAACACTCCAGAATTTCCTAACAAGGAGCGATTGGAGTGATACTAAACGCCACACGGATGACACCACGGCACCCCTTCAAGCTGCTGATACGGAGGACATTGAAATGGTCAAGAAACTTGTTGCGAAGTGCTGTTCTGGATACGATTTACAACGTTCACTTGACACTCTTGGTCGCAATTCTGAGGGGTGGATTTCTCAAGCTGCTATGTTGCTAGAACTGAGTAAAATGTTGCACAAGCTGGGTGTTGTTGGTGTACATCAGAGCGATCTAAAACACCTGGTTCAGAATATATCTCAACACACCATTGGAGATGGTCCAAGATCTGCACTTCGAGATGGAATACTCGTCCATTGTGACGCTTTCTTTGATGCATTACTGGACTGGAACTCACTGATTATCAAAATGAGGTTGTCAGATTCCTTAGTCGAGGTCAAGAAAGTGTTTGAGAAGTTTGACCGGGAGCACAACGGAACTATCCGAAGCGAGGACTGGAACAAAGCTTATCGTCTAATTTGTGACGACGACAAAGACATGAGCGAGTGGGAAGTCCGTGTGTTGCAACGGAGATTCCCTGGGCACACGAAGCGAGAAGAAACTATCGATTACGCTCGATTAATCGTGTTTTTACTCGACTTTCAGCAGCGGCATGCTAGAAAAACTCTACAAATTCGCGTTTTAAAACATTTCCAGCAGCGAGTTACTTCTACTATGTCGACAGCTAAAATGGAGAGACTGTTCCAAACACTTGATACCGACAAGAAAGGGTATTTTAACGCGGCAGATTTGAAGACATATCTTAGTGAGGAGTTCGCGAAAGAAAGCGAGGAGGTACTGGAGGAAGATAAGTGCTCCGTGCTGTTAAACAGTGCTGACGCGTTGGCGTCCGTGATCCATCTTCTGGCTGGTGAAAGGCTTGCTCAGTCTTACCAAAATCCAACGAGCTCTGATCCGCCTGCTGTTGTCACTTTCAAACGTTTTTGCCACATTGTGAGCTTACTCAGTAATGAGAAGAACAAACTTTTAAGTTCTGGAAATCGTATTGATCACAGAAGTTCACGAATTCATCCGTCGCACTCACACAACAGAAAATCGAGCGAATTAGCTGATACGGATAACGAAAAGCAGACCATTTCAAGTCTTCGAGTCCTTGAGATCACGATATCAGAGATTGCAAGCCAATTTGTGGATTCGAGAGGAAATCTTCAACCAGCACGCGCTTTTCATTATTTTTCGCTTGGATCAACGGTATCCGGACGAACACCCCCAGGCTCTCCGCTTCGACGTTCGTTGTTGAGTAATTCCACTGTCCGTAGCTCTGGATTATCACGAACAACCCCGAAGAAGCAACGAGTACCAGAAGCCTCCAATCTGGACCCTTTGACACCTTCCAGACTAAAACAAACACTACAAAGTCACCACAATATCGAGGTGTCCACACATCTGATCAGCCAAT
>NW_008648990.1:215106-247505 GCF_000247585.1 Phytophthora nicotianae INRA-310 | reverse complement strand
AGCCTCCAATCTGGACCCTTTGACACCTTCCAGACTAAAACAAACACTACAAAGTCACCACAATATCGAGGTGTCCACACATCTGATCAGCCAATTCTTCCTTCATATCGGCTCACCATCCAAATATTTCCTCGACTTACAGCATTTCGCGCAATGGGCCGTTCCGCTCTCAGTCGAGTTGCAAGACAAAGTCCGAGAAGTAGTGAGGCAGATGCTTGTCAAGGGCAAAGGCGGCGGTGGACGCGTCGGTCTTGACCGATTTCTGGTACACTTACAGCGGCGAATACAGGATTCACCGCACTACAGGAATCACGAGAACACACAAGTTCATCATGTTCCGATGCAGGTATTGCTGTCGAAGCTGCACCTGCTCAATATTTCACTTCACAAACGGGAATTATTGACGTTACTTCGACATTTTGGAATGGAGGAAGACCTCGAGGCTGTGGACTACGCACTCTTTCTGCAGTACTAAGCTCACAAAAATGAAGTTGAAATGTTTTGCTTCTGTTCAAATACTTAGTTTGAATTCGTGATTTTTTCATGGCGGGAGGTTAAGCTGAGATTACGGAAATCGGGGAGCCGCGCCATATTCAAGTCTAGACTTAACATACTGGCGATGTCATAGTATCCTTTGTCTCCACAAACATAATACATTGCTCCGACTAGGCTGTGCTACGTATACTTTCTGCAACGCTGGTACGAACTAGACATAAGATTCTTGGCGTTTACGGGGTCGGTTGGTCTGCATAATACAGTGTTAATCTCTTGAATAAAGATTGTGGAGTTCACGAGCCTTTGGTCAGCATGCTGAATTGTTCGTAATCATGAGGTCAAGCCGTAAGACTCACTCATTGTAGAATTTTCCTCGTTTGTACGAAGTCTCCGCTATTTGTCGCCGAGTAACGTTGAAAAGAATGCGACACTGCTACGTCCTTGTCGCACTAACTTCCATCCTGAGTGGAGTTACATCGGCAGGTGCAGCCTCAACTCAGAACACGATGATTGCAGTCAACGAGATTTAAGGAGATCAAAACTTCCGGTCCAACCGAGCGTTTTCTGCGTCGCCATGATGAATTGGGCGCTGAAGCCACGGAGGAACGGATAGCGACGGGGCCCATAGCACTCAACAACAGAATGATTAACAAGCTAGCCAAACTCGAAGACAAGGTTGTCGATCCAAAGTTAGCCGACAAGTTGCTGGAAGGAACCATACTTCAAACGAAACTCGACTCGGCTCTCTCCTTATCAGGGAGAAATAAATTGTTCGAGAGTTTGCGAGCAGAAGGTGTGGATCCGAATGCGTTAAGCAAAGTCATCAAAATGCACCCCGCCATTGAAAAGAAGTACAGGATTGTCTACACGATGTACGAAGGCTACGTAAAGGTCGCCGATGCGAAAAGACTTGCGAAACTTAAAAGGAAGAGAACCGACAGCTAGTTGCCGCCGTATTTTGGGACGTTGTTCCAGAATTTAAAATTCGCCTCACCAGAAAAGGGCACGTGGAACTTAGGTACCAACAAGTAAAAAATGAAAAGTCATGACTTTTGGGCCTGGTTTGTCGAGATACTAGCCTTTTTTCGGTTGATATCTGCAGATATCACCAGTAATAAGACCTAAATACTACGTTTGCATTGGTAAGATGTGGTTTCCAATATAATTAGCAGTTGCGACTTCATGGAATTGCTAAGAGGCAATTGCCTGCATGCAGAGCAGGATAGAGAGAGGATAGCGAGAGGATAGCGAGAGGATAAAGGGAGGATACTGATTTGGCTAACGTTAGGATTCGAGTAAATTTTAGGGTTACTGGTTTCAGAACTATTAATAGAAAACGAATTGTTTAATATCGGTTGTTGACTCGTTTAGTCGGACGAAAATAATAAAATTTAAATCCATAGATTATATCTCCGTTTATAGTTCGAGCTCAGAAGTACTCGACTACAGGATTGAGCAAATGTAACGTTAACTAATAAAGAAGAATTTGTAGAGTTCACTATGGCCTTGGGAGCTTTCTTCATTATCAGATGCCCTTCCTCCTCTCCAACTCTTACATAAAAACCCTACGGTTTAACGAAAGGAGCCATCACAGATCAAACATTGAGTTTCGCAATGTCAAAACGATAACTATTCTATTTTTTTCACGGATAATAAGTTCGCATTTCTATTGTTAAAGGAGGACATTTGGACCGGCGTCGTTTTCAACAGCATGAAACTCGCCAACGATTTCTTTCTCGCCTTTTTGAGCGACATATTGAGCAGTTCCGCCTCCACTCGCTGCTTCTGCATCTCCAGAGTGACACAACTCGATTCTCTCAATTCGGAGCTTCGTACACTGCCGCCGCTCTCTCTCAGTTGGGATAGATACATTTCCAGACGCTGCGCCTGCATTTGCAACTGCAGACGCTCCTCCTTCTGCCGCTGTCGTCGTCGAAAATCCCGTTCGCGGTTCTGCTCCTGACGACTGCGTTTGAGGCCCCCAGAGTCGCTTAACGAGTGCGTTTCATTGAGGATATCCGACAGAATCGGGACCTCGTCACTCGCGTCGATCATGGCAAAAGCCTCTTGCATCGTCGCCTTGGGATCTTCATCGTCCTTCAGTAGCACGAAGCTCATGCCGGTCAAACGAGAATGGTCATGTTGGAGCTACCGCTGCTATGGGTAACGAGTACAGTCCACCCTATTAGTCAAGCGTCATTTACGGCATCTCTTTTTATCCGAGACACTGTAATACAGCCTACAACGGTTATCATCTTTGCAAGAATATTTCAGGTTTTGAATCTAGAATAGCATGAGCCTACGTAATAGACTATTAAACTACACTATTTACTGGCCTGGAGATCTGCATTTGTTATTACAGTTCTCTAATAAAACTTCATTTGCAGTGCTTCTCGACTCTTTTTCGTGAGGCAGTACTATTTCTTTGGTATGAACATCATGATGCGTCGCCTACGAGTAAACTCTGCTCGATATCTTGCAGCACTGACTCGAAACCCAATTGCTTTTGTTTGGCCAGCACTTAGCCCGTTTGGTCGACAAATTGCTGGTGGTTCGGCAACGCGCGATTGAAATGAACGTACATGTCCAGGCAGACCTTCATCATTGTCATCCCCGGTGATAGCTCGCTCAGAACAAGCCACTGTTTCTCTTGAACATGAACGTCAATAACAGGAATGCCGAACGCTTCCAGAAACTGACTTTGTCCAGAGCACACAGCCACTTGGCGGTGCTGATCGACGATTCGCTTGCCTGCATAGCGGAACTGCATCTTCAAAAGGCTTCCGTATTCTTCCGAATCCATTGTGAACGCTTATGATACTGCCGCCGCTTTGGCTTCCCGCTGTGACTGAATTCCAGAAACCATTAGAATTCAGATATCAAGTTCATCTTTTAGGATTTACTGGAGCTTACCTGTCCGCGTTCAACTGCATTTTCCACATCATACTTGATCATTTCGTGCCAGAAGCAGTCTCCGACCGTGTTGTGGTCGAACGGTAGGATTCGACAGAATAGAACCTCAATGTAAGACGTTGTGTCCGATGTTGTGTTCACATTCGCAAACGCGAATGGTGACATGCACGCCTCAAGACCATTTGACATAAAGGCTCGGTCCGTCTCAGCAAATAACTGCCCAAGATCTCCATGGAGTCGGTTAATTGCTGCTAGAACGTTGTCATCTGTGTCAAAGGTAGAGTGAACATAGTACCATGTCGACCAGCGGGGGTTACTCTGTAATGCATGATCATAGTGAACATACTGCGAGCTCATAGTTTCGAAGATACACACTAACCTTCACTTGCTCCTGCATCTGTAAAAGTCTCCTCAACGTTTCAATTGTTGTCATTTGGTCGTTGTATAGACCACAAAGGTATCGATTTTCCGCATCCGCTTCTCTCCGTAGCCGCCGAGACTTTTTTGCTAGACCCTTCCACACACCGAAGAGGAGATCATTTGGTTGCTCTGAAGTCGAATCCACCACATGGGAAGTTGCATTTACACACTCTTTTTCAGCGGCTTCCTGTATCTTTTTCATGTCAGCGATACGGTTCTGCAGCAATTCCGCCTCCGCTCGCAGGCGGAGGATCTCGAGTTTCTGTCGATCCCGCGACACGTTCCGTTTGGAGAGTTGTGCTCTGGGTCGCGAACGGGTTATTGTTTTCGTTGTACTCTGGTTCGGTACATTTGAGTTCAACGTGATATTGTTCCAGGTGACATTAGTTGAGTCAAATTCACCGGGACTGGAAGAGTTCTCGTCACTGAACAATACATCCCCGCACTCGTCGATGAAAGCTAGCGCCGCCTGGAGAGTCTCGTGTGCTTCTCCATCAGGCGAGAGCAAATTCATTGGTGAAGTTTGATTGTTCGGTAAGCCTAAAAACCAAAAATAATCTGAAATAGGGCCTTCGATGCGTTGGCCACAATTGAGTGACGACGTGGCTTGTTGGAGTTCGGTCACTGTTGAGCGTACAGGTGATGACGTGAGTTGCAGTGAGCACTTCACCACGAATTTCAGGGTTAGTACGAGAGATTAGTACGGCTGATGGACTGTGCATCTGTGAATTTGTAATCAGTCGACGATCGATTTCAAATCGTCAGCCTAATCGTGCCAAATAGGTACACATCGTCCTAAAGAAGTGAGATGTTGCTGGAGGGGGGGGGGGGAGGGAATGGCTCGATCGATGTATTGTTTTTATAATGCTGAATCAGTAGGAGGGGGACTCCCTCTGCTCGTTGCTTATCATCATGCTTTTCTGTGAAATGGTGTACACTGATCCAGTCACGAAGTACTGTTCTGCACATGAACTCCAGGCAGGGATCGGTAAAAATCCCAAATTAGTGCTAACAAATAATAATAGTACCGCTTCTATTAGTAGTGCTAAGTGTGGTGAAGCAGATTCAGAATATTCCGAAACTGGGCGCTATCAGTTCTAATCAACCAAGATCGATCACCACCCATTATGGCGATCTTAGTGTGGTCCACGTCACACCTGGCCAAACCGATGGCGATCTCAAGTGTGGTATACATGACTCCTGCCCAACTAAATTGTACCCACGATTCATCGAGTCTGCGAGGGATTATGCGATCATGAGGTAAAGGACCTATGATCTGGACGGACGATGTTTGTACCACAGAATTTAGGATGACAAAAATCAATTCACAACGGTAAACGCGTCCTATTCTTGTCGATAGAAAACAGATGTGGAAATCGTTACCCATTAACTAGGGTAAATCTATTTTGTTTTCGTTATTGTGTGAACACAAAACACAACTTTGGAGCTGTTATTCCAGAACAAGTCTATATTTGGGGATTCTGGGACTTAGCATATTTTAGTGCACGTTGGCTCAATTTTGTTTAAGGTCTGTGCTGAGGTATGATTTATTTGGTATGAAAGACAAATGTATTGAAGTTGAAGTTAACCTACATTGGAAACTGGCAACTGCATGATACGGCTTCATCACAACAAAAGCGATGGCTTTATGATAAAATCGCATACGCAAATAGGGCTGCAACCTGTAAATGCAATCATACCACGGCGCGTTATTCAGCATCATTTCCAGCACTGCAATGCACCACACTCCACACGAGCTGCCGTCCTGCTGCCTACACCACTTGACCTTACTGTAGACAACTGCGTCCATCAGTTCCAGAAGCTCCTCAATGACACCACGCACCCTCTTTTCAATAATGGCGTAGTTCCACTCACTTTGCATCGGGTCGAACATGAAACATGTCGCTTTGTTCGTAGTAGAGTTGATCCTTCTGTTCACCAAGTATGCGACCCAGTGGTTCTGGATGTGGAATATGCCGGTGACCCGGTCGTTCGTCTGGTTCGCCGCCCCATACCCACCAGCAATACGGCGCCTTTGATCCGGCAGTGTGAACTCCTGGTTGCTCGGATTAATAATACCGACCCCTTGGTGTTGTGACCGCAACACCATCATGGATATCAGTATCGATGTAGTGTGGAGCCATAGATTTCCGCGGAAGTCGAGTAGTTGGTGACCATCCAACACTTCTCCGGGTACCCGACTTACGCTTAGGTTCAGCGTTTCCACGTAGCCCTTGCGTTCACTCTACAAGTAAAAGATAGATTTGGTTATGTTTGGTACAGGTTTGGTATAGAGTTTGTACGTGTCGTGAGATTCGGTGTAGATTTGGTAGCTCTTTACTTGAACTCGCAACTTCGCTGATGCTTGACTCTGCTGAACTACCGCTCTCTTGTGACGAACCCCCATCTTCCACGACAGGTTCACTGTCGCTGCCACTTTCATCTTCCTTTGAGAGCCCTTCACTTCCTTCTTCACTTGGAATCGGAGCCTTGTCTTCGAAGTCGGAGTCTTCCCTGTTGTCTGACGAATCCGTGTCGATCCCAAACATTTCTTTGAGCGCGTCTTTTTCCCACCGATCAGTTGTGGTTGAGCCAGTGGCCTCTCTCGCAACATCACCACTTCGAAGCCTCGCGGCTGCGTGGCGGATCATCCGTTGGCGGCCATCGACAGCCAGTTGAGTCTCGTGCAGATCGATCTTCGCGCGCCCTACCTTCTCCAAACGATGTGCTGCTAGGACGACTTGACCGTTGACAGAGCGTAGAGGTGCTGTGTTCTCAGGATATTTACGTTTCTTCTGGCAAGCCTGATTATCAGAGATCTCCGGATCTGTGTCTGCACGACGCACACGCGACCAAGGTCCAGCAGGAAAGGTTGGAGAGCTATCGGGCGCCTGTAGGTTTGGTAGTGTCAGAAACATCGCAGATCATGTATTAAGGAGATGTAGAAAGCGCCACATACCGGATCAGTCATGCGCAGCAAAGGACCTTCACTCCGTAGCTGTTGTGTGCTCAAGGGGGGGGGGGGATCGATGAATGGCGTCTGTGAGGGCGGTGCACAAAATTTCAAAAAAAGCAGCATCATGTAATTGTAATTTATCCTTCACAACTTTATTTTACCTCGTCCCAAGTTCAACCCAAATCCGAAAACCGGCTCGATCTGGTCCACCAATTTTGCACAAAACTTGACGGAAATCACACAGAATTAGTATCCTAAATTCTGTGGTACCAGCGTGTTCCTGATCTGGACTCGCCAGTGGCGTAAACAGCCGACCAAAGAGCCAGTGATAACCGGGGATTTGATGGAGTCATAGCAGGCGTTCAGCTTTTGACATAGGACGAGGCTAATATATTAAACAGTGTTGTTTTTACTTCTTACTTAGCAAGTGTTCTTCATCTTCGCTATTCCGGGCACTATATTCACTTTGGCCCACCCGACGACGCGCTCCAGACGTACCTACGCAAGATCGAAGTTCGAGCGCCTGGATTACTTGACCAGGACGCTCGTCAACTCTCACTCAAGACCAACCGCTAAAGAAATGAACAAGCTCGTAAAGGAAGGAAGGCGATTTGCCGACCTAAGATACCCCCGGGCCAAGACCAACATCGGCCCCCAAAACCGACGATTTTACGCCTTAAGATCGACAGACTGCGATCTTATACCTTAAGATAGACGACGCGAGACCGTAATCGACTCAGCAAGTAGAAGTATCCCCGCTGCTCCGAGTACAGGTGTAACAATAAAAAAAAAGTGACAGTGATGTAAGGTGGTGCGTTTCCCGATGGTGCGGCAGGGATTCGGAAGCTACGCGCCTTAAACAGCTACTTCGCTTCAAGTAACTCACCTCAACGTGTTCTGCGCCTTCAGAAATTCAACACTTCCATTCTTTTCCACAGTTAGCAGCTTTGTTGGACATCGATGTACGCGTGGCATCTGCTACGAAGCTACTTCAACGGTCCATCATCAATTATCCCGCCTTTCAGGCGTATTTTGAACACGATAGTATTGGTAAGACGGAGCAAAATGTTGTCTGCTCCATTTGAAGGGCAGATTGGAATTTACCGAATGAACTGGAGGCTATAATTCAGCGAGTAGCTGTCTTAGCACTTGCTGAGTCTCAATCTGCGAGCTTACTTTCGTCCACTATGTACATTTTTCTTCCGGTTGTATCTGCTCGAATGAAATCATATAAATTCTCAGCGTACCAGCTTGATGGATTTCGTGATGAGGACACAAATGAGCGTAACTTTACAGGCGTCGAGGTTCCACTACCAAGTATTAGGTCACCGCTGTATTAATCGCACCCTTTACCAGATTACTACTCGATTGCCGAAGCCCTCCGTGGAAATGGGTATGGCTTTATTGCTCGATCCGCGTACGAAACGAGCAGCGGCAAACTACCTTCGGGTTCCAGAAAACCCTGAATGTGCTGACAAAATTCTGGAAGAAGCTAAAGAACTTCTTCGTAAAGAACACCGTTTCTTGTACAGGATTGCTCAGGAGAATGACAATCAGGAAAATAGAAACGGGAATGTAGTTTCGGTGTCACCAACTGCTGAACCTCCGGCAACGTTGAAACTGACATGGAGCTGCTGTGTGGAGATGGAAATTTGCAGCAGACACTTGCTAATCCTTTCGAAGATGTAGTAAATTGCGAAGCAGATGTAGAAGTCGAGAAGTGGTTGAATTACCGTGTTGATTGGGCTGAGGTTGTGAAACAGCAGATCACCGACAAAGATGAGCGTAACGAAGTTCTGGTCAAGTTGACCATACGGAATCGGGAGGGAAAATCGGTGTGGAATGTTGAGCAGCTCTGTCAGTACATTAATGTTTGTAAGTGGTTTGCCGATTTTGGACAGGAAGCGTTCCCAAACTTGCAAGAAATTGGCTAGGACGGAGTTCATCCACGCCATTTCAGGAACACGTTTTCTCGACGGCTCGATTGTCATGGGCCCATTGCGGACACGTACTGACAATGAGCGTGCTTAACGTCAGTTTGTATTGCGTCACAATCGTGCTGAGATTCAGCGTATGGAAGAAAGCAAGAGGGGGCTCTGGTGAGACCTTCAATAGTTTATTAGATCATATTAGTAGTGCTATTAGTCTTAGTTCTGCAAAAATTTTCACTTATTAGCAGAACTAAGACTAACCATGGTAAAACGAGTGAGGAAACTTAGTCTTAGTGCTAACGGACCGAATCCCTACTCTACCAAACCCTGATTCCAGGATATACGTAGTTTAGGGGCTTCTGGCAAGGTTAGGCAACTACTCGCTGGCTCCGCATCGATCTAGACCCCTCCTCCATGCTGCTACGAGAGACTGTGAGCGTTGTGCATCTATTATTCCTCTTTCTTAACCTCAGTTCGGATGGCGAACATGCGCTTGGTAATTTTCCATTCGTTCTCAATTACATTATCTTTAAGTTCCGTATGGCCAACCAATTCACGGATTTGATTAACGAATCACCTAAAGCCAGTTTGGAAGTAGGTAATTAAGTTGGAGTGTGGAACACCAAGTTCACTTCACCTCGTATTATTACCCTACGAATGTCCTATGCTCGCAATCTTGCATCACCGCTTCAAATCTCATTTTCTTGTCCTTGGACAGCACTTTACACGTTCAATCGACGAATTATTGGCCATTAAATAGCTCGCAGTCACAGCACATACAATCATCTATATGATAGTTTATCCTTAATGAGATAATGGGATGGTGCATAACAGAAGTGGGAGCGGAATCTATCGAAGTGAAGTCCATCAGAATGATAGTGTTTGAGAAGATTGACTGGAAGCATAAGGACTGGTTCAGATGTGAAGCCTGGAAGAGCTTGTCCAGTACAGTCGAAATTGCACCAACTCGATATTTCTATTCACGAACTTGGTACGGAACGAAGGTTTTGGAGTTGCGAACTACTGTACACACTCCTTCTGCCATACTAAATATTTGAAACGGTTTGACGGAACCCCGGGGTCCCCAAAACTGTTGTCAAATTATACATTTAGTTTTTATGGTACTTCCGGTGGCCAAGACCCTAGCGAGAATAGTCGTCAGTCAATCCGTTATTACAAACATGAGTGGAATGCTTCATTATTTCTAATCATTATTGTATTCTGTGACTATTTGTAGTCGAAATAAAAAGCGTGACGACGCTATTACGTTCAATAATATCTGCGAAGCTCACTGTCACACGATGGATGAGCTTGCACATTCATAAGACATTGTTAGAACAAAGCTGCGGCACAAGTGAAAACTCAATCCAATAAGTTAAGACTCTTGGTTAAAACAGAAATTGGTTTATCTGATCATTCCACGTCATGTCTTAGTAGTACCGGGATGTTGAGCCAAATGGGACCCCGGGGTCCCGCAAAAAGTTTTTTTCTGGCGGCCAAAAGCTTGATTGTTATAACCTCGTTCAAATGTTTCATTATTATTTGTCAAAATTAATGTTACGACTCAAGTTTGAGCTTCGTGAACTTCTTCATGCTCGTTATGAGGCGATATGATCTTGGACTCGTGGGCGTATCGCTTGTGCTCACCTTCGCTAAAAATGCATTAAAAGGTTCTGTAAAAAAAAAAAAACGTACAAATCGGTCCCAGCAAACGTACAAGCAGCAGATAACGATGAACGTCGTCGTGGTCATGAGCACTAAAATCCACTCCGGACTGTAATAAATGTACGTTTCGTCTCCAGTGGCACTTAGATGAGTTCGTAGCAATGTACTCAACGCCGGAACTGTAAGAGCTGACAGAAAATTCCCACATAATTGCTGCAAAGCGGCCACTGTCGCTGCACTGGTTGGGAACGCACATTCGACTCCCAGTTCCAGTGCAATCGGCTGTACTGGTCCCAGTACAAACCCTAGAAACAGCAGACTGAGTAGCGTAAAATGGATCTCGATCTTGGGTGCCAGTCGAAATAACGCAATCCCCAGTGCTACAAGCAGCAAACAAAGCTGCAACGCCGCCTTATGACTTCGCATTTTGTCCACTTCTCGACTGATAATTTGACTCCCAACCAGAGAACTGATGATAAAAACTGCTCCAAATATTCCAATCTGAGTCGTGGTGAAGTTTGTGATACTCAGAAACTTTGTCAACAATGCGCAAATGGCGTTCAACACACATTCTGCCGTTGAAAACGCCACGACAGTGTGCCAGAATCCACTGTGGGAGAAAGCATTGGCCCACTGGCTCCAGTCGTAGTCGTCTTCTAAATGAGAAATGGGTACAAAATGATCGGATCCAGATTTAGGATATGACTGAAAAAATAGGAGCGCAATAATCCAAGAACCTCCTGCTAACACAGCCATACAGAAATTGTAGAACGGGACTTCATCACTTGATAATACCACGAATGGAGCGGTGAGATAGACGATTGCAGTTCCCATGGCGTTCGCGTTGATAGCGACACTCGTAGCTGTGGCACGCATTGACGAAGGGAACCAGTTCGCAGACAGCACAGCTGGAGAGTTGACCATGAACGGCATGGCAAACGATGCTAGTAATTGTCCAAGTACCGTCACGTATGGTTCTTGGGTACCGTCGAACGAACACGCGAAGTAACGTAAAGATGCACCTCCAGCTTGTAGAAATCCTCCGAGTAAAACCCCAAACCGAAGACCGAACTTATCCATGATCCAGGATCCAATGAAGGAACATGGAATGTACGAGACGAAGTAAATAGTGATGAGGTGCTCGGAGTGAAGCTAGAAATGCATAATGCTAAGTAATCTCTAAAATTGTCAAACATATTGAAAACCGAACAGGATACGTACCCGTTCCTGCCATCGCGCCTCGACGATGCTATCAATTGGCGCGTACGAGTAGCAAATAGCTTGGTTGAGGGCACTTAGTGCTGACAAGATCGCGAGCATGAACCATTTCGTACAAGTGTCTCTTGAAGATACCGATCCTGTTCGTTGACGGTGCTTCGGTAGTAACGTGCTACCCTCGGCTGGTTCCAGTACGTAGATATAAATGTTAGGCGCTCTCCATCAAGTTGACCTGGCGATCATACCTTTAGCTTCAGTTGGTTCGCGTACTGACCCAGCCATATTGTGCATCTGAAGTTGAGTTTGAAAGATTCCACATCAACTCTGCAGTGGATCGCAGCCGACGGCTCAGACGCAATCATGACCGTTCATTCCCGAAGGTCGCCCAACAACAAGTCTCAATTCTTTTCAAGAAAAGATTATCATGGTTTAGGATCCCTGTGCATTGCACGCAGACTCAAACTCAGGATCAAGCATTGATAAATCTTGTTTGACCCTAAAGGGTTAATGAGCAGGAAGGACTGGGTTGGGTTTAGCCAGGGTCTATTTTGGAGAATTGCAGTCGCATCTGCCGCATTCTTTAGAACATTTGCATTTGCTAGATCAGCATCTAATCTACGAGGTCTTTTTTAGTCTCCTCTAAATATTTTTACAGAGAATATCTCGCTGAAGGCAGAGGATTTAACGCAACGAAAGAAGGGAAAACCGCCAACTATCTGACATTTAAAGCGAAGGGCGGTCGTCGCTCCTAACAGGAAAAGCAACCGCACTTTCGCTGTTCCCTGATAGGAGCGGCGACCGCTCTTCTTGCAGACACACTATAACGTGGCAGAACCGTGTCGGAACAAGTTGACATTACACGAAGGGGGTAAGGTCATCGAAACAAGCATCACCAATAAACAACCTTCTACATCATTTAGTCGAGGTGGACACTGTAGATAACACGATCTTCGTGCGACCACTGTGGTGGTGCCACAACACATGAAAGCCAGCTTTACAGGTATCAAAAGAACATGGTACTGCAGTTGTCGGGGGAAAGTGCAGCGGCAAAGTGTCGGAAATTTTGAGAAAAAGCGAAGGCATTATCGCTGTCGTTGCTTACTTATAAGTTGCTCAGGGTACAGTAAGCAGAGCCTCGTTTCGATAGAGGGGTGATCAGAAGCTATGTCGGCAATAAGGATAATAATCGATTTATGGTTACGCACAACCACACTTTACAAGAAAGTGACTTGCGACGTAATCCGAAATTGGTTGTGCTCGCTTCACCCGGAATGCCGGTCAAGTCTCAGCCAAAACACTCGGCATAGTATTGAGCGCCATGCGTCCTCCTCATTATTCAATTTACCCAACGCCAACAACTTCCACCATCTTTCGTTCTCCAACCCCGACCAAGATGACTAAAGTCGCCATTGTCTTCTATTCCACCTTTGGTCACGTTACAAAGATGGCGTCTGCAATCCAGAAGGGCATTCAAACGGTGCCGGGTGTGCAAGCTCAACTGTACCAGGTGAAGGAGACGCTCAACGAAGAAGTGCTCGCTAAGCTACACGCGCCACCGAAACCCGACTTCCCGATTGCCACTCCGGACGTGCTGAAGAATGCCGACGGGATCATGTTAGGTTTCCCAACGCATTTCGGCATGGTACCGGCCCAGATGAAGGCGCTTTTCGATGCGAGCGTTGCTTTGTGGGTCAAGGGTGAACTGATTGGCAAACCCTGCGGTATCTTCTTTAGCTGTGGATCGCGAGGTGGGGGCCAAGAGGTTTCTGCGATGAGCACCACGCCGTACATCGCGCACCTCGGCATGTTGTTCGTGCCGTTGGCATTGAATGGGAAAACCATCGAAGGTTCCGATGAGATGCACGGCTGCAGCCTGTGGGGCTCAGGTACTGTTGCCGGCCACGATAGATCGCGTCAACCATCGGCGCTGGAGTTGAAGGTGGCCGAGATGCAAGGCAAAAAGTTCGCTGAGATCACCAAGAAGTTGGCGGCGTAGTGAAGTTGGACAAAGACCTCAACCGTTCATTTCTGCAGTGTTCTATTGCGCCATACTAGCTTTTCTAGCTGCAATACGTTGAAGAGCATTGTTGAATAGGAGTAAGTGAAAAATCAAATTTTCGCGACATTCTCAGAAAACAGTTTAAGAAATCGTGCCGGGTAGATAATTTTTCATGTCCACCTTCGTTAACCCGAAGTGGATCTCGGCTAGGACACAGATATCCTCATTGCGCTACAAAACTGAAGCGAGTGGACTGGATAAGTTGAGCAAGCTCCGAAAAGCATGGAACCCCATTTAAAAAGTAGATAAAGCGTTTTTCAGACAGAATCTATTCCTAAACTCCATTTCTTTCTCACTTCCACCAACGCTTACCCGTGTTGATAACCAACGGATAAGCTTGCACCGACGGAAAATATCGAAGTATTTCAAGTTTTCCTCACCCGTAATCGATTTCTTTTGAATGTAATTGAAGTGTATGATTGTTTGGGCCGCATAAAATAAGTCTTCCATCTCGTCCCAAGGAGTCGAAATCTGCTTGAGAATTCAGCAGAAAGTTGCAGCACTACTGGGATGTGTCCCATCAAACACCTGGTCGTCGTTAATGCATGGTAAAACGATCTTGGTCTCGTGGGCTGAGCGCTTATACTTGCCTTTGCTATGTAATCATTCAAACTCCACAAGGTTAGCCTAGCATCATGAAACAAAATAACAGGACAACGTACAATAAGCAGAACACTACAAACGTTGCAATCGTCAGGATGACCATGACACCCTCAGGACTGGTGAAAAAATCCCTCATGATTGCATGATCTTCTGTGTGCATATGCTGCAGTGCACTCAGCCCAGGGACTGCAATAGCTGACAGCAAATTCCCACATAGCTGCTGCAACGCTGCCACTGTCGCTTCACTTGTCGGGTACGAACATTCAACTCCAAGCTCTAGAACGATGGGTTGAATGGGCCCCAGCACGGCTCCAAGCACGAGCAGACTCATCAGTGTCGCCTGCACTTTCACCTTCGGTACTAGTTGAAATAACCCTATCGATACAGCGGTTAGCAGTAGACAAACCAGCGATACAGTCTTATGATTTCTCATCTTGTCGACCTTCTGACTGACCAATTGACCCCCGACAAGTGAACTGACGATGAAGGCTGCGCCAATAAACCCAATCTGGGTTTTACTAAACGTAGTGACACTGAGAAACTCGTCTAAGAGCGCACTTAAGGCGTTTACGATGCATTCTGCTAACGAGAATGCCATGATCGTGTGCCAGAATCCAGTGTGGCTGAATGCCGTCCACCATTGTCTCCAGTCATATTTGTAGTCTAATTTTGAGGTTGAGAATTCATTGACACTGGTTGTAGGTTTAGAACGAAAGAAGAGCATAGCAACCACGCAGGACCCAATTGAAAGTAACGCGACGTACAAATTCCAGTCTGGAATATCATCACCAGAATGCACAAGAAACGGTGCTGTCATATACACCAGAGCTGTACCCAAAGCGTTCGCGTTCAAAGCTACACTTGTGGAAGCTGCTCGCTTGGATGGAGGAAACCAGTTTGCAGAGAATAGAGGCGGCGAGTTTACCATGAACGGCATTGCTAATGACGCGATAAGTTGTCCAATTAAAGTCACGTAAAGCTCGCCGACTGGAGTGAGAAAACATGCCAGATAGCGTAGGCTTGCTCCAACTGCCTGTAACAAGCCACCAAGTAGAACTCCATACGCCAAAGATTTTTGATCCATGATCCACGATCCGATGAATGAGCACGGGAGGTAAGAGACAAAGAAGATCGTGATGAGAGTTTCTGCAGGGAGCTACGTTAAAGAATCACGAATACGTCAGGGAATCACATTTATCCAAAATAGATGTACAAATACAAAATTCACTTACTAGATGTACCCACCTCTCCTCCACAATAGTTGCAATTGGTGCGTACGAGTAGCAAATGGTCTGGTTTACAGCGCTAAGGACTGATAAAATCCCAAGCATGAACCACTTCTCATAGGAATATCTGGATGATTGCGACAGTGCTGGCTTCTGAACCGCTTTGTCCAGCAACACAACTCCTGTAAAGAATATCAGTGATAGCAAACTCTACATACACATACAACTAGGTGAGTACGCACCTTCGATCTCGACGGCTTCGCTTGGTAGCGCAGTCATTCCCTTTCTGCGTCCAGTTACAATAGATTAACACCACATTTGAGCCGTTAAGCGTCTAGATGTCAAATAGTTATGGCAGAGAGACGCACAAACAAACCAAACCAACCACCAAATCTTTTAGAGCTTTGCTGTGATCTCCAAGAATCGGATCTCCCTCTGCACACACGACTGTTCGCGCCTTGTTGGCTCGTAACGTATTCACCAGGCAGACAAGGAGCGATCCAGAGCTTCAGCGTGACTTTTCATTATCAAGTTAGAGAAATATGCGATGCTGGAAGAGCTAGAAGAAACTCCCCGTGGCGCGGGACGTCCTGGTAATGAGAACATTCTCTTTGCCGCGAGATCGGGAGTTCGTGGCAGCTTCATGAGCGAATCGCTTGTATGTACCATTGCTGCATAGAAAAATTCAATTGCGTCAGTTCGAAGCATTCGATTTTAGAAAATATAAACCAAGAAAACGTACAAGAAGCAGAAAATGATGAACGTCGTTGCTGTCATGAAGACCATGACCCACTCCGGACTAGCGTAGAAATACTTGGGTGGCACATGACCCGTTGAATCCACGTGCGTCCGTCGCAAAGCACTCAAACCAGGCACAATAATTGCCGACAAGAAATTGCCACAGAGTTGTTGTAGCGCAGCGACTGTAGCTTCACTGGTTGGATATGCGCACTCGACTCCGAGTTCGAGTACAATAGGCTGCAATGGTCCAAGAACTGCTCCTAAGAACACGAGACTCACCAGCGTAGCATGGACGTTGACTTTGGGTACCAGTCGAAACGAAGCGACAGCAATTGCTGTTAATAGTAGACACAGTTGTAGAGCTGTCTTGTGGTTCCTCTTCCTGTCCACGTACTGACTGATCACTTGTCCACCTATTAAGGAGCTTATGATGAAGATCGACCCCACAATTCCGATTTGGGCCTTCGTAAAATGGGCAACACTCAGAAACTTTCCCAAAAGTGCACACATGGCGTTCAGAATGCACTCAGCAACGGAAAAGGCCACAACAGTGTGCCAAAATCCACTGTGTGTGAATGCAGTGGCCCATTGACTCCAGTCATATTCGTCACGTAGTTGTACATCAGATACTATTGATTGAGCCACTCCTGTCCTTGCAAATGACCGGAAGAAGAAGAGCGCGAAGATCCAAGAGACAGTGGCAATCAATGCCACGTAGAGATTCCAGTAAGGCACTTCGTCGCTGGAAAGGACGATGAAAGGAGCTGAGAGATACACGAGCGCTGTACCCATAGCGTTTGCATTGACAGCCACACTAGTGGACGTTGCACGCAACTGAGGAGGGAACCAGTTCGCTGACAGCACAGCAGGAGAGTTGACCATGAAAGGCATCGCGATTGAGGCCAAAATCTGACCCAGTAGCGTCACGTAAGCCTCTCCAACTGGATCGAAAACACACGAGAAGTAGCGCAATCCAGCACCCAGAGCTTGCAAGAAACCACCAAGCAGTACACCATAGCGCAATCCCTTCTTGTCCATGATCCATGAGCCAACAAACGAACACGGAATGTACGAGATGAAGTAGACAGTGATCAATTCTGTCGAATGAAGCTGAGCCACACAAACGTGTCAGGTATTGTATACTTCATCTAGGACAATGATAGACTTACTCGTTCTTCCCACCGCTTCTCTACTATACTCGCTATCGGCGCATACGAGTAGCAAATGCCTTGATTAATGGCAGTAAGTACTGACAAAATTGTCAGCATGAGCCACTTCCGGTAAGTATATTGAGATGCTGTCGTGGTCTTGGGTCTGTCCATTTGTCCTAGAAAAGTACCATAGTCTAACACAATCTCACTGTCAGTAACTACAGCTTATGATACATGTTTGAAGTCCTAACGCACCTCCATTCTCCATGTCTTCATAGATAATCGTCGGCACCTTCTTATCGTTCGTAGAGTCCCCCAGCGGCAGCATCTTGATGATAAGCAGTAAAAAAAAAAAACTATTGAGGAAGCCTACTAGGAGAGCTGCAAGATCCCACGGTTGCCTGGCTAAATGAGGAACTTGCAACGCCTGAGCCTCATTCTTAGAGCGAGTGCCACTCGGAGTGGGCAGTTTCCCTCCATTCAAGTTGCCTACAGGCTCGCAATCGCAATGCACGCCCGTGCACTCGGCGCGCTTGACGCGGTCTTCGTCATGCAAACATGATTGGCGTTTTTTTTTAGACCTTTTCGTCTCAAATGCACAAAATAAAATATTTGGTCATTACTTTTTTATATTTGTCACTGATGAATTAGCGGTGAGGGAGTTAGCCATGTGTGACGATGTTGTGGCATTTGCTGAGAGTGAGGACACGAGTTCCTTGCTCCAAGACGTGCTTGCTTTTCTAGACAATTGCGAAGATGCCAGCGATGTCGGCCTTTTACCTGGTGGATCCAGTTCACCCGGCAGTACCCAGAGTTTTTCATCAGGTCCAGTCAAGAAGAGATATGGTAAGGAGCATTCGGCAGAATACGACAGACGCCGTCGGGAGAAGAAGAAAGCAGAACGGGAAGCGTTAAGGAACCAGGTAGTGCAATACGAGGCTCAGCTGGAGCTTCTGCGCCTTCAGAAACCTGGTAATACACAGGAAAACAAGAAATGGGGGTGGATCCATGCTGCGACGATGGAAGAAGAAAAGCGACACAAGGCTGAAGAGCTCAATCGACAATTGAAGGGACTGCTCTTCCAGCAGTTGAATACTGCGCAGATACTCCGTAATTTTATTGCTGGGCAGTCGACGTTGACTGAGGTAATAACGGTCTCATTTTGAATTTTGGAACCTCATTTTGATTTATATTTACTACTTTGATGTTACTTTGCAGCACGTTCAGTCCGTTATGGGAGGTAGAGCACCGTGTCCAGTTCCGATGCCGACGGGTTCTTTTGCCGGCCTTGGAGACATCGCGATGTATCTGAAAGGTGTGTTCAAGCACATTCAAGCTTCATCGGACTATGTGTTTGCATCGTCCCCTCTCTTCTCGGAAGCGAATTCATCGGACGCACTAATGAGCATGTGCTCGATTAAGCACCGAGATCCGATAGCTGGGTCGTGTATTGAGCTACTGAGCTCAACACCACTAGATTGTGGTTACGACGTTGCTGTGCCAATGCTGTGGGAAATGCTGCTTACTCGGCAGATATTCGGACCAGAAGCAGTACATTATGAACAAAAGGTAAGACTTGTCTTCTCGGTTAGACTAAAACAGGAGTGTAGTAGGACTAAAGCGGTACATTTGCCTTCAGTCGAAGCATCTGACGGCGAATTCAGCAGAAATAGGCTATACATTTAGCTTTGGAGCCCCAGATGAACCGACAGCCTTAAACGGTGTCACGCTCATGGGGAAATTCGAGAAGGAGGGAAGCGCTTTATTGGTTTGGACTTCCATGCTTGTTCAACGTAACGGACTGCCATCTATGAGGTCACAAGGGTGGATATCGATCACGAGACCGCTAAATCGACTGCATAAAGGGACCGTAGTGCGAATGTGCAGCCGTCTCTCGGGTAGGCACTTCGGAGTTCCAGGAGGATACACAGACGTGAATATCACAGTAGCCAAGAAGCATCAGCTGCTCGTAAAATCGAGAATCGAGCGTGTCCAGCATAGAATGGTAGATCTTGCCGAGCTGCAGAAGTAGTGATTTAAGTCGATACTGTCGACCCAACAAAGCGGGATTGGCTAACTATCGTTTTCAACTCAAAACTTAACTAAAGTTACTTGAGAACTTGATACGTCTGCTAATAATATCAAAGCTATGTCGTACCAATATAGTGTGTTTTTATGCCATTCCAGCTTCTATCTGATATGGTCCATACTTTAATTAAGTAGATTCGCGAAGTATATCTGATAACCTTTGTACAAATAATGCCACCATGCTGAATGTGCATGTGTCGGCCAAGCGTAGCATCACGGTAAATTACCCCCCCCCTCCCCCACCTGAAGTAATTTTACTGTTAATCCGTGTGGATGTTGCCCGAGCAGACTTCAGAGCGCAGGTGATGCGAGGCGCATCAGATGCCTACCACCGGTACTCTTCTTGTGCGACTCGCGCAGTGCGGTAACGTATGTACTGCTAGAGCAAAGAGTTCGAATAACAAAAACGAGTTGTATAGCAGCCATCGTGAACAAAGGTGACAATTATGTAAAATCCAGAGCTTCTCCGTGTAAAGCACGGCTTTGTGATGGGAATGATTAGCGTCGTGACTCAGTACTCATTCATTGCACTGTCGTTCCTACTTCTAATCACTGCAGACCTGATGAGTCCTATGCGAAACGTTCATCCTCCCCTGCACCTGATCGATGATATCGTAGTATAGGCTGCTTGCCGGAGTGAAGCTGCGATGATCAAGAAATTACTCTTTTGCCCCTTTAGTAGAAGTAATGGTGCTTTGGTATATTTTCAAACGGCCTCTACTACCCAGTTGCAACTACAAGATCGTGGGGTAGCTGGATACAAAACTAAAGTAGGACTGTAAAACATTAGTCGTTGGTTACCCTGCATAATAGTATTGTTATTTGATAGGTTTGTGTAGAAAAAGGTTGTAACCTATCATACAGCAATGCTATTTTGGAGGGTTTGCGTTAAACGTTTACAGACCTAGTAGAGCATGTGGCATGACTAGTCTCGAGACTCGACTACTAATCGCCTGCTGAACTTAGTATCATTCCCGCACGACTAATCTTCATCACGACTCACCCGTATAATACCTTCATCATTCGCTCTCTCAGTTTTCAAACTGCGCTGTCTTCCACTATCCCCACCCATCCAGTCATGTCCAGCAGCACCCTTTTCCCTCCGAACCGGGAACACTTCAGCGATGCCGTTATCAGTTCTGTTGTTCAGCGAGAAGCACCCTTTCGTTACAAGTCTTCTATAAGGACAGAATGGAAAGTGGACAAGTCTTCTCCCTCGGCCCCCTCGTATTCTGTGGGTACTGCAGACAAAGTCAGTGTCAACATTCCAAGTCGTCTGCCAAATATCACTGGTAACAAACGCCTTGTCTCCGATACAAATCACCACGATAGTCCCCGCTCCAAGGTACAAAAGACGCGAGCAGCATCAGTTGCTGATGGTGTAAGCGCCAGATACGCAGCCGAACTCGAGCTCCGACGTCAACGGAATCGCATCCACCAGGCTCGATACAAGACGAGGCAGCGAAAACTCGTGGCAGACCTCGAAGACTCCGTTAAAAAGTTGAAAACCGAGATCCCAGAACTCGAACTGCAGCATCGGCTGTTATCGTACGATCTTCCGTCGAACACTACCATATGGGCCATCGCAGCAGAGTACTGCCGCCTCTTCCGCCACGGTGTCAAGACGAGGGTTTTAGATACGGTGTCATTGCTCAATGACACGACACCAGTGCTCACTCAGACCCAAACCCAATTGGACTTTTTCAGAGCGGTAATGGCTCACGATGTGACGGACGGCGTGGTCTTTGGCGTTCAAGCGTTGATGAGCTCGATCGCGCTTCAGTCTCAGTGCTACCAGGAAATCGACCTACAGCCGCTGCATATGAACTTCGAACCTGGAGACTCTCTCGTTGTCACGACCAAATGCGAACTTACCATTACCGAGAGAACGATGTGTTATGGATTCCCCAACTTAGTCAAGAACGGCAAGTGGTCGTCCCTTGCAGTCAAAATGCTCGGGAAAAAGATTGTTATCCGCGGGTCGACGCACTTTGTCAGGGATGTTACAAGCGGACGAGTTACTCGACTTCAGTGGAAGGCAGACCTGTTAACACCGCTGCTTCATCTACTGGGAAGTCTGGAGGCTGTGTCCCGAGTGTTTAATGGTGCTAGATTGTCTCCTGAAGGCCTGGTACAGCAGAGCGAGGCTTGTAGTTAATTGGATATCATTGCACTTAACGATATGCCCTTGGAGTAATAAAGAAGCTGCGCTCAGTTATCGGAGTATATCAAGTGGTGAGAATACTGTGCAATACCATGCGTAATTTATCAATTTGGGCTCCTCAGTGCTACTGTGTTGTCACAATTATCGATAAGAAGTATCCTCGTCTTCTTAGTGAAAGACCCAGTGGCAATCTAATCTGATTATTACTGGTGGATGGAGAACAGGGAATACAGTAAAAAATTGAATTGATGTCTTATATTTCAATAATAAAGATAGCAATTAGAGTCGAGCAATAATAAATATTGCCGCAACTTTGTCACGTCCTCTTTCTTGTTCTACCTTCGTCTTCTCCTACCGCATCTACCTAGCTTTTTTTTAATAGCGTTCCATCACCACAAATAACAAAACCGATACCCACAATATATTATTTGACGGACGGATACAGGTGACAACTGACAACTTTACATGCTTCACGTAAAGTGCACCTCCTTCGCCAATATTTGACTGTCAACTACGGCGAAACTTGCCTTCTAAACTTGATGAATTGTCTGCAAAAGTACGATTCGTTTTACTACATACCAGTTTTACTACATACCAGTAGGTGATTTGTTTTAATCAAGGGTCCCACCGACACCTAAAATAATTGCAGTGTAGTCCAAATTGATTGTATAAACAGAAGTCCATTTGTTTTAAAGTTTTCCTCTGCACTAACACTAGTGACTGTAGTAACATCCCACATGGTACGGTTGACACGAAGAAAAGATAGTAGTTCGAAGTTGGCGGGAAACATCGCAGATCTCTGTGGCGTCAGCACGAGTTTGCACTGGGAGAACAATCGTTCCACGATGTTGGAGGTCGGTGGTATCATTTTCACGAGCGGTCTGTAGCTTGTCGCACCTTGAGCTCGCTTCTGATGCTCACACCAGCTTGTGTATGATGCCACTAGACTTTCAGGCCACTTTTGCCATTTTTATTGTCAATTATTGGTTCAATAAAATTTGTATTGCTGAATCAATCCAATAATAAATACTGCTATTGCTAAACCCAATAATTTATTGAATTGCTATTTTTTTCCGTCCCCTGATGGAGAAGCAGAACAGAGGCAAAAATTGCGAAATACTGTTATGAGTGCCACGTCGTAGCAGAACTGGGGCAGTGCAGGATACTGAATAAGAGTCCGGACGATAGAGTATAAGCTAGACGCAATCACGAATCATAGGAATTCGTCGGGTGAGGTTCGACAGGTACGTTTAGTTGGCACACAAGCGAACATTTGCGTATCCCTCTACCAGGACGTCTTTCCACTACGATGCTGTAAATGAAAAGCACGGTTTGTGACGTGATCGAATAGCTAGCGAATAGAATATATTCCGTTTCAAGTTACCTTTGGCTTCTGTCTAACGTAATGATTAGTATCTTGATTCATTCACAACCCGACGGTACAGTAGCGACATGTATTTTAAAATAATTTATATTGTACTGTAAATTGTACAAAAATGTTATTTAGTTGAGTTGCTAGGTTTCGTGACAAACTTCGTCATTAATCCATGTGATTGTCGTTGCGGTAATTCTCGGCAAGGTTATCGACCTGGTTGATTCGAGAACCCGAAAATTGCGCCAAACCATAATGCCAACTCGGCTGGATATGTATGACGTGGAAGCGTACGTCCTTAACGGGCCATCTAGGTGTACTTCATCCACAGTACCTTCGAGCATACGAATTCTTGTCGGAGTCGTAAACGGACGTACGGTAAAAACAGCAGTCTGTCGGGTAGCCAAGAGTCGTGATCATGGCCATCCAATCAAGCTCAAACCATAAACGTGCTTGACAGTATTTCACAATTGTAATTGACGTGATTGCATCAGAACCGTGTTAAAGTATACATGTTTTGCAGATCTTTTAACCCTTAGAAGATAGCAAGGTATCTTGTTGACTTCGTATCAGTTTGACGTACTAATCACCGCCATGGATCGTTCCCTTCGTTAATCATCTCACTTTAAAACGTGCTTTCTTTCAGCATCTTCCTCCAGTAATGAAGGTCAGTACTCTGTTTTCTCGTAACCGGGAGCACGTCAGCGACGTCGTCATCGGCTCTGTGATCCTACGCAGTGAACACTACCACAATTACTATCGTAACGACACTTCAGAATGGCGAACAGATAGATGCTCTCCGACTTCCAGCTCCTCGTCTTCTGCAGACATCAAGAGTGGACTCGATTTCATCGATGCAAGTCGTTTGCCTGGCATCACAGGTCACAAACGAGCTCACACCGATACCTTGAACTGCCGAACGCCTTACTCGGAACTACACCAGACTCATGCTGTCTCGTCTGCCATTGACTTCGAAGCCAAATACGCAGCCGAGCTTGAGTTCCGACGCCGACGGAATCGCATACACAAGGCACGCTACAAGATGAAGCAGCGAAAACTCGAAATGGATCTCGTGGAATCTGTTGCAAACCTGAAAGACGAGGTCCAGGAGCTTAAGATGCAGTATAGATTGCTATCATATAGAGTTCCGACTACCACTACGATTTGGGTCATCGCTGCCGAGTACTTTCGTCTCTTTCGCCACGGCATCAAGGGACCAGTCATCAAGAAAGAGCCCGTTCTCACTGCTACGACGACAAGCCTCACCATAAACCAAGCCCAACGGCACTTTATCGAGACGGTGATGGCAGACGATGTCACAGACGGTGTGATCGTCGGTATCCAGGCGTTCATTGATAGTATCGCTCTTCACTACCAGTGCTACGACGAAATCGACCTACGGCCTCTGCACATGGTCTATGGACCGGGTGATTCGCTCGTCGTCACAACCAAATGCGAGCTCACCATTACTGATAAAACGGTTTCCCCAATTTGGTGAAGCACGGGAAATGGTCCTTCCTTGCTGGCAAGATGCTCGGCAAGAAAATTGTTATCAACGGATCGATGCATGTCGCCAGGGATTATGGAAGCAAAAGAGTTACTCGACTTCAATGGCAGGCAGACCTAATGATACCACTGCTACGTCTATTGGGAAGCCTGGAGGCTGTGGCTCGTGTGTTCAACAGTGCTAGACTATCTCCTAATGGCATGATCACGTCGAGTGATAGTCTGTAGTTCTGGTTTTTGTGGAAAATGCACGCTTTGCAGTCATTGACACGAGATATGTGGCTGGATCAATGTAATGCATTTAATGCCCTCCAAAATTGTCCTGAAACGGTTTTATCAGTTTAAGCGGTAATTTATTTTAAATTACAAAACGGTTTAATTTTAATGCGTATCAATGGAATGGGACCTTCGGGTATAGCACAAACAAATTACATTAAAAAAAAAAACAAATATGAAGGCCATTTATCATCAAAAAAATATTAATAAGTGAGACCAAGAGAGTCAGTGGCATAACCGAACATGTGGTAATCGTTTTGTACCAAACTCGGCGACTAATCATCACCATGATTCACGTTCTTTTGTCACTCACACCTCAAAATTTGAGGATCAAATCGAAAATTGCACTTTCATTTACGACAACAAACGCGATCATGAACACAAGTACTCTCTTTCCCCCCAACCGTGAACAGTTCAGCGACGCAGTCATCGGCTCTCTGATGCAGCGAAATGAACACTACCCCAGCAATAATATACAGAGGACAGAGTGGAGAACTACCAAGGTCAGTCGTCAATCATATTCTGCTGCGTTGGCAACATCTGCGCTACCTGCGGTACCCAATGCTTGCAAACGCCTTCTCTCCGATAAAGTGTGCGGTCAGATTACCATTTCCAACGAGCGGAAGATGCGAGCAGGGGTTGATTATTCAGACGCCAAGCATTCCGCCGATGTCGAGCTAAGACGCCAACGCAATCGTATGCACCAGGCACGTTACAAGATGAAGCAGCGTCAACTCGTGGCAGATCTCGAAGCCGCAGTGACGCACTTGAGACAAGAGATCCAAGAGCTTGAGATACAGCAACGATTGCTATCGTACGGACTTCCGACAACCACGACAATCTGGAACATCGCTGCTGAGTATTTCCGTCTCTTTCGCCACGGCACCAAGGGCTCCACTATGGTAGAGAACGCACACATTGAACCAGCGTTAAACCTTCTCCACAGTCAGGTTCAATGGGACTTTATGAAGACGACGATGGCTCCTGATGTCACAGACGGAGTGGTCATCGGCATCGATGCGCTGATAGAGAGCCATGCTCTTCAGTCTCGATGCTACGAAGCCATCGACCTGCAGCCTCTGCGTATGGACGATGGACCTGAAGGGTTGCTAATTGTCTCGACCCAATGCGAGCTCACGATTACTGAAAACATGCTGGTCTGCGGGTTCCCCAATCTGGTTAAGGATGGAGAATGGTCCTCCCTTGCTGACAAGATGCTCGGTAAGAAGATCGTTATCTACGGATCAACCCATTTCTTCTGGGATAACACAAGAGGACGAGTAGTGCGTCTCCAGTGGAAGGCTGACGTCATGACAGCATTATTGCGTCTACTTGGAAGCCTGGATACGGTGCCGCAAGTGTTTAACGGTGCTAGAATGTCTCCTGAAGGCATGGTCAAGCCCAGCCTGTAGTGTAGCCTCCATAATTACATATAGTAATTGCTCATAAATTCTTGCAACATACAAATGTTGGTCGTGTGGGCATAGAATGATTGTAACACATGAGTCCAGTGTACCGCACCATTTGGTATTTTATACATTGGTACAAGGATAATGAGCTCCGAAGTGCCGTTCTTCGAGCTAGAAGACGCTCAATCAGTGCTTCGAGACGTACTGGCCTTCATCGAAACGTGTGAAGACGCAAATGCATCGCCCACGAGTGTTCAATTGTCTAATCGAGACCGTGACAAGAAGAAACGCGCAAGAAATTATTCCCCAGACTACGAGCGTTCTCGACGCGAGAAGAAGAAGGCGGAGAGGGATGCCCTTCGATGCCAAGTAGATCAGTACACGACACAGTTGGAACTTCTACGGACTCAAAAAACCACTCAAAGGGACGAATCCAAGTGGGGTTGGGTCCATGCTGCTACACAGGAAGAGGAGAAGCGACAAAAGGCTGAGGACCTTAACCACCAGCTCCGAGGGCTACTAGTGCAACAATTCAACGTCGCGCAGACGTTCAAGAACTTGCTTACCCTGGAGGCAGGCTTTGCTACGGTAGGTCTTACGATATTTGACTCTTGGTATTGATTCCTTTTACAAAGCTAAGTATTTTTCTATGCTGTGAGTTACAGCTAGTGCAGTCGGTCTTGAGTAGCTGCCCACCGTGCTCATCACCGACGAAATTAAGCACGTTCTCTACTTTGAGCTCGATCACATCGCATTTGAAAGGATTGTTTGGTCAGCTGTGTGATTCATCAGACTACGTGTTCGACTCAACCTCGATCTTTTTTGATGCGAACTCACTGGTGTGCGCGGCCAACTTAAAGTATCAAGATCCGATCTCTGGGCCATGTATCGAGCTGCTTAGCTCGACTCCTCTGCCGTGCAACATGGAAAATGCGGCTTCGATGTTGTGGGAAATGATGCTGGCCAAGGAAGTGTTTGGTCCTAACTCTGGATGTTACACGATAAAAGTAGGTTTCTTTTGTTGTGAATTTATGAACCTTCGTGTGGCTTATACTAGTTGTTTTGACAAGGTGAAGCAGCAAACGGAAAGCTCTGCGGAATGGGGATATTCCGTCCGCTTCAATGGGCCTGAGGCCTCAGGAGCTGTCGACGGGGTGACATTGATGGAGAAATTCGACAAAGCTGGCCAAACTCTTATTGTATGGACGTCGATGATGGTGGAATCTGATGGGAATCCGTATTTCACGTCCCAGGGATGGATCTCGGTCAAAAAGCTACCGAGCAATCCCGACGGTGAGGCTTTTGTTCGGATCTGCAGTCGTCTGGCTGGCCTACACTTAGGCGTTCGATGTGACGGTGACAAGGTCGACGTTCCTGTTGCTAGGAAACACCAGTTCATGGCGAAATCCAGACAGGAGCATGTCCAGCTTAAGATTCTGGAGCGTGCAGAGCTTCAAAAAAGTGTTCTTTAGCTAAAAATATATATATATATATATATATAATAGTATTCAAAATAAATTATTATTGTACTAAAATAGGTTTTTGTTATGATATATTTAGTTTTGTGTTGAGACCTTCCTGTTAACTGCTTACGTACTACTACTAATGAGTTCCGAGCTACAGTTTACTGAACTGGAGGAGACTCAGGACTTACTACAAGACCTTCTGGCCTTCCTCGACGACAATTTATTGAGTGAGGAGGCCGCAGCGTCATCTATTGCTTTGAACATAAGCCAAGGTCATGACATGAAAAGTCGTTCGAGAATATATTATGCAGCCTACGATCGATGTCGACGCGAGAAGAAGAAGGCGGAGAGGCAAGCTCTTGTGAGTAAAGTGGCTCTGTATGAGAAGCAGCTGGAGCGACTACGAGCTCAGAGGTCCAAACCTTGTACAAATTCCAAATGGGGGTGGGTACATGCAGCTACAGATGAAGAAGGAAGACGACGCAAGGCCGAGGAGATAAATCGTAACTTAAAGGGGATATTGGCACTCCAACTTAACACTACCAAGATATTACACACCTACATTAATCATGAAGCGCTGCTTCTTACTCAGGTACGATAAATCTTAGCATTTAGAACGCTCAAGTTTATCTACTCACTTGGTGCTCTACCTCAGCGAGTCCAGAGTGTAATGGCGCAGTATTCGCCATACAAAACACCGAAAACTACAGGGATTTTTAGAAGCTTTACTGTTATTGGTGAGTATCTGAAAGGGATGTTCCCTCGACTTCGAACTTCAGCAGAATTCGTGTTTTCTTCCACTTCTTTAGCGATGGAAGATCCAAATTTGATCGGAGCATTGATGAGTTCAGCAAACGTCAAATGCGAGGACCCCATGGTCGGTCCTTGTATTGAGCTTCTTAGCACGACGCCTTTGCCATGCAATTTTAAGAGTGCTGTTTCGATGCTGTGGACCATGCTTTTGGAGAAGAAGGTCGTAGGATCCCATGCTGGAAGCTACACCATGAAGGTTAGCATTCTCTACGTCATAATTTGCATTGCTGTGTCACTGATAGTGTTTTAATACAGACCAAACTACTGTCCGAGTGCTCAGCAGAATTCGGATACTCCAGCTCGGATATTCCGGATTCATTTGGATATTTTGACGGCGTTACTTTGTTTGAGAAACATCAAGATGACAACCGAGCTATTCTACTGTGGGCGTCGATGTTGGTGGATCTACAAGGAAAGCCGTTTTCTCTCTCGCATGGATATCTCTGCGTGTCAAGGCTGTTAAGTAACCCACAGCAAGAGTCCGTCGTTCGCAGCTCCAGTCGTCTTTCCAGTACGTTATTCGGACTCTCGGCCGATCGAGCTCAAGTGAACACACCGGTCGCAAGAAAGCATCAAATCGCTTCGAAGACAAGACTTGAACGTGCCCAACTGAGGCTGATGGAGAATGCTGGACGTCAGAATGAAGACTAGTAGGCATCCGAGTAACCGCAAACAAATCACTCCGCGTTGACAGGTTTCTCATTTAGCAAAAATTGTTTCTCTTCTCTGCTTAAACCCGTCATTTCGACACCTTTCTAGCGGCTGTGCATTCTCATCGCACCACTCTCTCATCCCATCCATCGTCCGGGCATAGACACGATTGGCAGCGCAGTATAGCGTGTATGATTCCACTAAATCATTTTACGCACACATGAACAAGGCAGTCGTCACCTTCAAAATTTAAGCATTCACAACACTTCGCGTCTTCCGAGATATCGCTGAGTTGAGTTTTACCGGATCGTTTTTTCTTATCTTCATTCTCAGGCATGTTTTGACGTGTTTTGCTGGTATTTTTAACAATAAGAAAAACGTGGCAGCAGTTGTCAACTTCCGTTCTATTCTTTATTACCAAGTGCATTATATTTTTCTTACTCAAGTATTTTGCACGCTAGGTTATAAAACTCGCCAGATCTTGTCTGCCAGTTTCGATCAGCATTTTTCTCTGAAGCATGTGATGTTTCGCCTTCATCTTGGCTCCTATAGCTCCAAGTGCATGGTTACGGACTTGGTCAATGTGTTCGCCGTCAATATAAGTGCATCCTTTAGCTTTCTCAGCACTGAGACGGTAATTGACGCGAATTACAGACTCCTGATCAGCTGAAGGAGCTGAACGTGCTGCGGCCATCCACGAACATTCACGAAATGATATTTTACCACTGTGGTGGAAAGAAATCGCAGCCCATATGACCAATTCGCAGTCATCTTCACTGTGTCTGCGCAGTAATCCAACGCCATCCAGACACTCATTTACCCTGGATCCTCCAAGATCCACCGTGAATTCCTTCTCCACTTCTCCTTCTGTATACGTTCTCTTCGCCTACAGTAATTAAAAACAAGTATAAATAAAAACATAGATAAAAAAATGCATTCCACGACAGGTTTCGTACCCGAGTTCTACGCATTTTGAGATTTGGTTGAGAAGGATCAGGTATAGAGAACATGGCCGATAACAATCCTCTAGCCGAGTCTAAGCTGCAGTCAAGTGGTGTTTCCGACGTCAGTTGCGTTGTTGGCCCAGCTTTTGGGTCCAGTCTGACGTTGTAGTGGCAAGCGAGTGCTGGAATTGACGCTGCCGCTCCCGTCACAGGGTCCACCGTTGACTTGGCTTCATAGTACATTTTGTCCATCAACGTCATGATTTCTTTCCTCACAGCCACTGGGTCATTTTTCAACGCTGCAGGACTGCAATGTATAGCGGACGGCGTCGAACTCAGCAGCATTGAACTAGCCAAAGATACTGTCTATAACAAAGTGAGACCAACGTTCCTAGCCACTTTTAATTGTCAAACTCTCACCTCCATCGACTGACGCTTGTCTAGTATGGATTGTAGACTTTTCGACCATTTTTTCTCGGCTGCCAGTGCCTTTTTGAGCGACATATTGAGCAGTTCCGCCTCCACTCGCTGCTTCTGCATCTCCGGAGTCACACAACTCGATTCTCTCAATTCGGAGCTTCGTACACTGCCGCCGCTCTCTCTCAGTTGGGATAGATACATTTCCAGACGCTGCGCCTGCATTTGCAACTGCAGACGCTCCTCCTTCTGCCGCTGTCGTCGTCGAAAATCCCGTTCGCGGTTCTGCTCCTGACGACTGCGTTTGAGGCCCCCAGAGTCGCTTAACGAGTGCTTTTCATTGGGGATATCCGACAGAATCGGGACCTCGTCACTCGCGTCGATCATGGCAAAAGCCTCTTGCATCGTCGCCTGGGGATCTTCATCGTCCTCCAGGAGCACGAAGCTCATGCTGGTCAAACTAGAATGGCCATGTTGGAGCCAGTCTGCTATATTTGTGTGACATGGCGAGTACAGTCCACCCACTAGGTCCACCTACACTAATAGACAGTTCTAATATCCGATAAACGGTGATAAAGCTTTAAGAAGGATCAGGGTATTTGGGTACAATCATGACTGTTTTCGTAACTAGAATATTATAACCCTATGTAATAGCATATTCTAATACACTATTTATTGGCGCCGAGAACTATACACGCTGACCCCATCAAAAGATGGACTGACGTAGCGGAGTTCATGCTGTCGTTGTTGTAGTGCTCGAATAAAACTTCGTTTGCGGTACTTCTCCTCTGAGGCAGTACCATTCTGGCCCTACTGTACGTAAATACTACTTCGAAGTAAGAGGTTACAGTTCGCGATTTACGAGTAAACTCTGCTCGACTCCCTGTAGTACCGCCTCGAATCCCACTCGCTTCACCTTGGACAGTATTTCACACGTCCGATCGACGAATTGTTGACGGTTGGGCAACTCGCAATCGAAATGGACGTACATGCTCATGCAGTCCTTCAGCATTGTCACTCCAGGTGATAGTTCGCTCAGAACGAGCCAATGTTTCTCTTGGGAATGAACGCCACTGACAACTGCTCCAAAAGCGTCGAGCAATTGGCCTTGACCTGAAACAACAAAAACCTGGCGGTCATTGTCGACGATTCGTCTGCCTGCATAGCGGAACTGGACCTTGAACAGACTTCCTTCTTCTTCCAGTTCCATTGTGTACGCTTGTGACATCATCTCCCGCGGTGACTAGTACACATCAACGTTAGAAATCGCTAGAATTCAACTTGTGCATAACAGTTTTTTAGGAAGTATTGGGACCATACATGTCCGTTTTCAGCTGCACTCTCCACAGAGTTCTGGGTTATTTCGTGCCAGAATGCGTCTGCGACTTCCTTGTAGTCGAATGGAACGATCCGACTCAATAGAACGTCAACATAAGTAGAGTTGTCGGTCACCGGGCTGGAGTTCGTTCGGGAACAGGGTGAAGTGAAAGCTTCCAGTCCAGTTGACAATAACGCAAGGTCCGTGTCAGCGTATAGTTGCCCAAGGTCCCCGTGAAGGCGATCTAAGGCTACTAAAGCGTTGTCGTCTACGTAAAAGAAAGATTGACCACAGTAACTTTTCGGGAAGCGGAGGGTTCTCTGGAATACATAATCACTGTGAAAAAGACTTCATGTTAAAAGCTTTGAATATACGAACTAACCTTCACTTGCTCCTGCGTCTGCAACAGTCTTCTCAACGTTTCTATTGTTGCGACTTGATGAGTATAGACACCACAAAGGTGTTGGTTTTCCGCCTCAGATTCTTTCCGAAGCCGGCGGTATTTTTTTGCTAGATCCTTCCACACGCCGAAGAGGAGACCATTGTCTTGGTCGAAAGTCGGATTCATCACGTCGACTATTGCGTCTTCAGCATCAG
>NW_008648990.1:204216-214771 GCF_000247585.1 Phytophthora nicotianae INRA-310 | reverse complement strand
GGTTATTGTGCGGTAAGAGTGAAAACCAAAAATAACTGTAGTCGAGGTTCTCGATGGTTTGGTTTATTTTGAAAGTATCAGTGATGACGTGAGTTCCTTTGTGTGATGACGTGAGTGTAATGAGCACCTCACAATGAGTTGCACGGTTAGCACGAGCGCTTAGTGCAGTCGGTTGGTCAGTCGTTCTGTGGGTAACTACGCAATCAATCGCCAATCCAATCGAAGTACCGTTTGGGTACAGTAGTAACAAATGCCGTTTAGGTACACCAGAGGAAAGAAAAAAAAACATAATACAGACGATCCCATCGGCAGTCATCGCTCTGGGAGCCATCAATTTATACCTGTCCACGGGTATTCTATCCATGAATGTACCATAGAAATGGAATGGGTTATTACCGGTAGTAAATGTAGATGTGGGTGAGGAGGATCTTACATGTGGTATAGCGGGAGAGTACAGACAATCCCCTCGGTAGTAATCCCTAGAGTTGGAATATTCCCTAAACAGCAATAAATTTGCGGATGTGAGCATGGTGCTAATATATTTGTACAGCAGTTATTGAGAGTTAGTTAGTGTGAGGCGGACTGGCTGAGCTAGTGTCTTGGCGTAGCGATGCAAAGATGGCTATAGGACAGCAAAACAGGGTGGCACGCCAGTAATGCGCTACATCAATCGTCTCCATTAAAAAGGTTTGTGCTCAGTTCCAAGCTAAAAGTATTCGGACCATTCTTGTTCACTCAGATGTCGTCCGAGAAGCATCATAGATTGAGATTGACATTTGTAGTGAACTGTGGGTTTCCACCTTGGTTTCACTTGCAGTTAGAGCTGGAGCTGGGGGTGTTCTCCCAAATGCGTCTACAGCCCAGTGGCTAGAGGACAATGGGTGGAAATCTGGTGGTGTGTCTGACGCCTGCCGGCTGACGACATCACAGGCACTTGGACAGCCAGTGTCCTTGTGTGCTGTACTAGGATTTAGTAGGGCCTACTGCATGTGTCCTTTTCGGTGAATGCGTGTCCACTTTCTACTGCTGCCTGTCGCTCTGATCAAGTGGCAGCAGCATTGAGGAGGAACGGGCTGGCTAGTGTCAGACCCATGATCTTTCTCACTCTTCAATTTGCTAGGAACTAGCTAAATACATTCGGCCACTACTTCTGTGCGGGTTGGCCCCCGCCTTGCTGGTCTTCCTACTTCGCTTCAAAATCCCCTACAACATTGAAGAGAATACAGAGCAACCTGTAGTAAATCTTTCGATGATAGAGGCTGTAGTTGTCATCCCCAAGCCTTAACCAACCATTTCAGTCTCTTCTAAGTTTGAAAAGTCTAAAATGCGGGCTTGTTTTACCGGGAGCCTGCCTAGGAGGAAAATAGCAGAATATCAGCGATGAGAGGGATCATTTAGAACAGGATGATCTCCATTGTCGTTGATGGAATCACCTCACCAACATCAACGGCCACGATCTCGACGCTTCCAATCACGAAATAGTCTGAGGACGTTTACGGATTAAGCTTGGTTGGATGAACATGGCCACGCTTCTCGTAGACAAGATAGGATACTTTCTCTCTTTTTTTTTTTTTTTTTTTTTTTACTGAGATCCAGTTTATTCTCGTAGACACGACAGGATGTTTCTTTTATTGAAATTCTGTTTACTGCGCTAAATTACCGCAATCGTAACCAAACCTAAAATATTCGCCACAGGACTATAATCTTATGTAAGTATTTCTAAATACCATACCTTTGCTACAGGCAACCGGCCATTAGTCTCTTTTCGACATCCTCCAGCAATACCTCGAATCCCATTTGCTTCTGCTTCGCCAGCATTTGAATAGTTCGGTCGACGAATGGTTGACAGAGGGGTAGGTCGCAGTCAAAATTGACGACCCTGCTCATGCAAACCTTCACCATTGTCACTCCTGGGGATATCTCGCTCAGGACGAACCAGTGCTTCTCTCGACAGCGGACTCCACTGATAACGGCCCCAAACGCTTCCAGCACCTGGCTTTGCCCCGAAAAAGCAACCACCTCGCGGTGTTCATCAACAACGCGCTTGGTTGCATAGCGGAACTGGATCTTCACCGGGCTGCCGTCTTGCTCCATTTCCATGATGAAGGATTGCAAAATTACCGCCGCTTTTTCTTTCTGAGGTGGCTAACTCATGAAAAATATATCAGCAAAAAAGGCAAAATAAAAGCCTTGAGGCCAACGCACCTTTCCAGGCTCGACTTTGTTTTCAACACCGGTTTTGGTCACTTCGTACCAGAAAGCGTCTCCGACAATCTTACAGTCGAAAGGAATGATTCGGCTGAGTAGGACGTCAATACAGGAGGCGGCGTCCGTGATTCGTGTTAAATTCGTTAGCGAACAAGGCGATGAGATTCCATCAAGGCCTGTGGATACTAATGCGAGGTCAGTGTCTGCATATACCTGCTCGAGGTCGCCACGAAGTCGCTGCATAACCACCATGTCGCCATCGTCTGCGTCAAAGTAATAATGAATGCCGCACTTGTTCGAGGAGCGAAGTGTTTGCTGTTGTGCACGAGCATTACAGCAGTATAAGGGCCACAGAATGGATAACACCTGAGAAAATGTGGACTTACCTTCACTTGCTCCTGCATCTGCAAAAGCCTTCTCAACGTTTCAATTGTTGCAGTTTGGCGAGTGTAGATGTAACAAAGGTGTTGGTTTTCCGCCTCAGATTCTTTCCGAAGCCGGCGGTATTTTTTTTGCTAGATCCTTCCACACGCCGAAGAGGAGACCATTGTCTTGGTCGAAAGTCGGATTCATCACGTCGACTATTGCGTCTTCAGCATCAGCAGCTTGCTGCTTCCTTTTCATGTCAGCGATGCGATTCTGCAGCACTTGCGCTTCTGCTCGCAGTTGGAGGATCTCAAGTCTCTGTCGATCTCGTGACCGGTTCCTTCTGGGGAGTTGCTATTTGGTTCGCGGACGTGGTAAACTAGTTGTCCCGGCGGTATTGCGAGAAATTCTGTTGGTCTGCTTTGAATGCCGCGTGACATTGTTGCTGATGTGCTTGGTAGTATGGGATTCACGGGAGCTTGACGAGCTCTCGTCGCTGAACAGGTCGTTCCCGTACTCGTCGATGAAGGCCAATGCCGCCTGCAGAGTCTCGCATTCTTCATCGTCACCGAGACCCAGACTCATGCTGAGGTTATTGTGCGGTATGAGTGAAAACCAAAAATAACTGCAGTCGAGGTTCTCGATGGTTTGGTTTATTTTGAAAGTATCAGTGATGACGTGAGTTTATTTTGTTGCAGTAGGAAGGTCATTGATTAATACCCAATACTCACAATCGTACAATATGGGGGTATCAGTGATGGTGTGAGTATAATGAGCACCTCACAATGAGTCGAATGGTTAGTACGAGTGTTTAGTACAGTCTACTGTAAAAAGCCTATCATAAGGCATCCCTTGTAGCGACAGTCCATTTTTACCAGCCAATCAAATACCGTATTGCGTATGTGCTTACCGACGGACTCCATTTACTGACAGTTGCTATTAGCCAATCAGAGACCCGAACCGTTCATACCATCGCACCGTATGTGCTTCCTGACAGTAAAGAACAACCACAAAATTGTCATTTGCAATTTCGCAACAGCAGCAGCAGTTACCGAGGGACGCGGATGCCGCCTGGTCGCCGTCGCAACACGGGTAACGGCGATAAAGAGCTTACACATGCTCGGACCTGCTTTAGCAATAGCAGGAAGGTCGAGACAGTACTGTATTTTGAGAATCACCACGTTAACGAGCCGTTGGACAAGTTATTTTCCGGCCTTGACGACCATGCAAGAGAGCAGAAGCGCAAACTACTTAACCAGTGGCGCAAAGAGCGCGAAAAACTAACGCAATTGTGTGCGACACCTCGTCTAGCTCGTTTGAAGTATGTCCGCTCATCTAACTACGCAACCATCCTCCCTGCAGATGCTGAACGTGAGTTAGTGCAGTGGATAAACACTCTAAGGAAGGACGGAGCTCCGGTGAGCGCCAAAATGCTGGAGCTACAAGCTAAGGAGACTGCAACGGACTACCATGTATCGCCTTTCATGGCGTCATGGCATTGGAGGAAAGGGTTCATGAAGCGCCATCGTCTGAGTATTCGTACCCAAACTAGGTATCTTTAGAGGAAGCAGACGCAGTTGCGATCAAGTTCGCAATGGACGTGCAGCAAAAATGCTGGAACTACGCGTCACCAAGGTGTATAACGCTGATCAAACCGGTAAGTATACAACTTTGCTACTGGTGGATGGTTTTCAGGGCACTGGACCCCGGATGTGATGCCTTACGCCAAAGAAATCGATGTTTATCTCATGAAAGTACCTCCATCGTGCACAGAAGTGTGTCAGCCGGCAGATATCGCATGGAATAAGCCGTTTAAAAAGTATTTACGAAATGCATGGGTAGATATGCTGCGTGAGCAGCTTCGAGTGTACAATACCAGTGGAAAAACCTTTAAAATGAAGGCTCCAAGTCGCTCAAAGGTTTGCACATGAATACAGGCAAGCTGGAATCAATTAAGAGAGTCGACAATCCAGAGAGGCTTTTGGAAAGCCCACTTATTGCCTCCTATTCCGCCGTCAGCTGATGCGTATGCGGATTTAGGTGTCAACGACGTGCTAGATGATGCTACAGTTACCTTGTGGTCTGAGTTCCATGTTCTGGATGCCAATGTCGGGGATCTGTCTTCTGCTGATGACTTGGAGAGTGGCGAAGATCAAGAAAGTGACGAGTGGTATATTCGTGATAAAAATTGTATGAATTTTTGTTATCTATCGTCACATTCAATGAAGATCGATTTTGGTATCATTAAGATGTGCTGTAGCAAATCATCCAGATGCATGTCGGTAAGCACATACGCAATACGGTACCCGGATTCTGATGATGTGTCATGACTTGTCAAACAGCACCCTTGGAAATATAATACCATCCAACTCTCTGGGTTTTATATCCAGAGTCCTACTTTTGCTTGTTAATATCTAGTCTCAACTCGATATAGATATATACCCGTTCTCTATTTATTGGCTTTTTATTTATACTAACTTTATGGATATGTATTTGTGCCGTGCAGGCTGTAGGCTGACCCATCCGAAGAAAACATGCTAGAATGATTACACACGGGTTAAATTTAAGTATCTGCTGGAATGATAATTCGTGTAACATTCGTGTTTTATCCGATATTTGGTGTATCCATCGAGAATGCCATCAATCATATTTCAATCGCTAATTGAGTCTGCAAATGGTTAACGTCTTACATTTACCGACGGTCATAGCTCGTGTTCACGTGACTAATGACTATACGTTGATGCGTGAGGCACATGTATCTAACGGGCAGCGTATTACTGGTGGATAGCATGGCTTTGAACAGGTTAGAACTACTACTCAAGATGAAACAAACATATGTAACCTGCAGAAATAATGGGTGTATGGATTGTCACAGATTGTAGTGGGCAGTCGGATTGACAGGGCGTGCCGTACAACTAGCACGGTATGCTGGCGAGGAGGCTGACAGAGTGGCCTCGATGAGGCCATTCTGGGATGGTACAGAGTACCAGGTATAGCCATTTCAAGCGGTAGTCATCACGAGAAGATGCCCGAGGGCAACAGTCGCTAAGACCAACGAAGAGGACAAGGATGGAGGACAAGAACAGCGGCGGTGCGGCGGGCAACAATCCCAGGACGGGGTTTCGTGATGAGGGAGGCATGCCAGGTGCCTGTCCTTGGCGATAGAAGATGGAAAACAAGGAAGGTATCCAGTTCTGAACATCCCCAGACGAAGCCAGAAGACAGAAACAACTCAGAAACTTTACGTATTTCTCTTTTCTATTACTTGACCGCTATCTACCGCTGCAGCAGTAATCGCGACCCCGCAACCTTGGCAAGACCGTGACAGCGTTCCTAATAAGCTCTGGCACCACTCGTAAATATGAAGAATCGGATCGACTCTCCTTGGCTAGGAACTGTAGTGGGGGGGGGGGGGGGCATGAACGCCCAACGATGACCCCGCAATACAGTGAGCGAAGCTCTGTAGTTGAGCTATGGTAGCATGTGCGGATAGTTAGCCACTATGTAGTGGCTCAGCACGCAGTGAAGTGCACATCAAGTGCTGTGGCCCATGAGATGAGGCCACGCATGCAGAAGATTGTCTACTGCACATACATCGTGACTGAGAGCTACCAGGACGTTGCCTTGCAGGACGCTGTCACTGGGACGCTAGTGATAGCTAGGTAGAGCGGTTTGTCGGTGTGCATGTCTTTATAGTTCACTTTCGGTTTTACATCAAAGCCGGCAAGCGCAATACAGTCGCCAAGAGACTTATTGAAGTACCAGCTTCCCCCGACTGTGTTCGCGTTTTTAATAAGTGTGGCCTACTACAAGAGTACTTTAGTGCGATCAAGGTCAAGATGACAAGATGAACGAGGAGCAACCCGACGACCAATGCACCACAGCGGGAGATTTGTCTACAGTGCCGATGGCACTGTTCATGCTCCTTGCAGCGCCTCAACTTAAGAGCATCTCGCATGCAGCTGTTGGCCAGTGGCGCAAGCTACACAGTGAGTACGAGGGCGAAGTAGCCATGCGCTGCAAGAACGACCTGACCAAGATGGCGGAAGTTCTTGTTAGTGTAAAGACGTCGTTTGACTAGCGACTTCTAACTGCATGGTGTGACTTTGAATGGGATGTCGACGTTGCTAACGTTACCGACGATTTCATCCTGGCGAAGATCGACGAGATCATTACGTCGGTAAAAAAAAGAAAAACAACGCTGTTCCGGACGTAACCGCCCTTTTTAAAGAAAATTTCGTCGTGGACATAAAGGAAAGTGAGGTCGAGGGGAGAGTTGTGTCATTTTTTTTGTCCGAATCCGTGAATTCATCGATGAACAAGGTTGGCAAGCCATATTGTTTTTTTACAGGAAATGAAAGTGTGAGGCTTAAATGCATGCTATTGGTTGAACCTCGCAGCCTTCGTGAAGATATATCAGCCGTCGTTAAGTACTAAGTCGGACAGCAAAAGAAGATGAGAAGAAGTTGTTCAAGCTGATACTTGAAAAGGCATTCGAACAGGACCGTGACTTTCAGCGCCGCAAGCGTTCACATGGCCGAGACCCAAGTGAGTCGAAGCGCAAGGAAAAACAGACGCAGAGCACTACCAACCAGTCTCCTGCTAAGTACCGTAAGATCGAGAATGGTGGCGAACCAACCAAAAAGAACATCAGTGCGAGCAATAAGCAGGGCCAGAAAAAGAGTGCTGTGAACACTTCTCCAACCGGTGGTTGTCTTAAGTGCAAAGGCGACCATTGACTAATTCACTGCCCGACTGCGAGTAGTGACGAGAAGAAAGAGCTCCTCCACAAGATGCATGAGCGTCGCGATAACAAGCGGGCTAATGCCGATGCGTGAAGGTTAAAGCGCATAAAAAGCTTTCTCTCGGAGCACGACAAGACTGTCGTCCTTGAAGATAGACTGTCCATGCCCTATTGCCCGGATACTGGGGCGGAAAAAACATCATCAGTGCTCGGAAGCTAATTGAATTGAAGGAGTTAGGAGGTCTTGTGAAAAAATACCACGTTGACACCGACTATCATCTGTGAGACGGCCGGAAAGCATAAGATTCTGGCGAGTCGGTCCGTTCGACTACAGATAATACTACATACAGCTGCTGGACATGCAAGACCAGTCAAGCCGTGTGAAGCGTTCGTGATTGATAAAGATGAATTCATCATGGGCGAAGACATTCTCACTGATCTTGGCATCAGTATTGATCGGCAGTTGGAGCAGTTGGCCGAGAAGTCCTCAGCGGATGACGACGACCCGATACCAGTTGAAGACGCTTTCGCAGTGGGTTGTACACCTGGTGAGGAGATTCGCTAAGCTGTTGCAGGCATGATCGTGACAGCTATTGTGAACGTCTTTCCAGCAGACAAAAAGGACAAACTATGGATTATTGTGTATATGTACGATGTGTGGAGGTACCGACTTCGACCAGTCCCACCTGCGAAGGTCCCACCATTGGAAATTCGACTGAAGAAGGGTGCTACACCATTTCGGTGTATGCTGAAGGTGTACCCGCCGCACATACGGAAATTTGTGCATGTGTTTAACGATGAGTTGGTCCGTCTAGGATGGGTATTCGAGAACGGCTTAAGTCGGTGGGCGTGCCCTGCTCAAAAAGCCAGGCAAGGACGAGTTCCGCCAGACAAGTGATTATCGACCTGTTAATGCGGAAACGGAGTCGATTGGCGGTGTCATACCAATTCTACAAGTGATAACTGAGCACGTACGTGGAATGCTTTTCTTTGGTCTTTTTGACTTCATCAAAGCCTTTTTGCAGTTGTCTCTTGACAAGGCAAGCCAAGAGATCCTGAGTTACATGACGGATGCCAGTAATGCAGCCCTGCATTTTCTGAGGACAATTGAACACTGTTTCGCTAAACTGCTTTTACTGCTTTTTTACAAGGATTTATGGATTGACGATCTACTACTGTATGCAGAGGACGTAGATACGTACTTGGAGAAACTTAGTGAACTGTTCTCGCTGATGAATGAGTTCGGACTTAGGCTGAGCGCAGCTAAGTCCTCTTCTTTTCCAACGTTCTATCAAGTGGTACGGCAAGGTTATTGACGGCGAAGGCGTTCGCCATGACCGTGAACGAATCGCAGCATTACGTGCCATGCCATTACCGTCTACTGTCGGAGACTTGCAGCAGTTCCTGTGTGCGTGCAACTGGATGCGCGACAGTCCCCTAGACTATGCAGGCAACATGAAAGCTTTACAGACGGGCCTTGACTTGACTCTGGGAAATGGAAAACGGACTAAGAGGGTTGCAGCTCGACTACCAGCCAGTTTACTATGGAAGAAACGACTGCTTTTGATAAAGTCAAAGAGTGCCTCGCCGATGCTGCAATATTGGCACATCCAAGCCCCGACGGAGTACTTTCAATGATCACCAATGCTTCCGACGAAGCGTGGAGTGTGATATGGAGACAGGGAAAGGTGATCAATCTGTTTGTGAGCAAAACCACTTCTTCACTGTCTAAGTGGTACATTTACAGGATCACGAGCTAACTGGAGCGTGATTGAGAAGGAGGTTTTTGCCATTGTAGCAGCATGCGACAAGCTGCCATACCTCCTTTTCCGCCCGCGCGGTTTTCGACTCTATTGTGACCACAAAATATTATTCACGTGTTGGCTCCAAGCGACACTGTGAAGAAGCGTATCCGTGACAAGATACAGAGGTAGGCAAGTGAATTTCGCTACGAGATCTTCCACATTGCCGGCGAGGACAACGTATGGGCTGATATGGTTACTCGGTGGGCTCGACCACCAAGAACCCTTCGTATACGCAAAGTTCAGACCCGTGGCCAACAGCAACATTCGACGCCGAAGGCTTTGTATGGCCCGACCTGGACTCCATCTCAGATGCCCAGCGCAAACTCGGGGACAAGTCTGAGATGCAGCGCCTGCAGGAAGGTGATGACCGGATTCGACGCAAGAACAATCGACTGTACATTCCAGCGGAGGCCGCAAATCCGCTCCGCCGCTTGTGCATCATCACACACTGCGGTTCCCAGGGACATCGATGCCGGGAAAGCTATGCTGGCACAACTAAGACGAAGTATTTACTTGTCTTCTCTTCCACAATGAGTTGACAGGTTTCTGACAAGCTGTCTCCTGTGCCATCATGTAAAAATGGGGAATTTTGAGTCAAGGGCCTGGAGTGAAACCTATCGATGCAGTGAGCGAAACCAAGCGCTACACTGGGATTTTCTCTACCTAGGTGAAACGTACGGTGATCTACAGTATCTACTGGTGCTCAAAGTTGATGCTAGTCACTACTGCGAGCTTGTCAATTGTGAGACCCGTGGCGGCTGATGCTATCACGGATTGGCACAGCCGTTTTGGAGTGCCTAAAGACTGGATTAGTGACCAAGGGACTCACTTCAAGAATGAAGTGATAGACGATCTGTACAATAGGTTGAAATGCAAGCAAATCTTTTCGCAAACCTAAAGTCCATGGATCAACGGGTCTGTGGAACGGGTAAATCGAGATATCCTGTAAGTTCTGCGGGTACTTATCCTAGACTACAAACTTAACTGCAGTGATTACCCAAGGGCCGATCCAATTGTACAAGCAAATCTCGACCACACTGCCGTACCGTCATTGGCAGGCAAGACACCGGGCGAGCTGTTCACCGGACCGGACCCCCTTCGCCCCTGATGGCTGTATACTTGGGACAAGAGGTGGCTCCCAGTGTACAGCTGACTCGAACCTCGGCCGAGATCGAGGTCGAGTCAAGTCTGGCTCAACTACGGGCTAGTGTCAAAAACATGCACAGGGCGGTTGCGTGGTGGAGTGGGGGTCGCTAAATCACGTTGGGATCCACTCTGACACAGGACTGCCAACTAACGGAGGAGGCCCGTCGGCGGGGCCGGTTACACTCCTCTGGTAGACTTGATGAGAAGCTTGGCCTGGGGTGGTTCCGTCTTGGCGGGAATGGGGTTGCGTAGCGTGGATACTCTTTAGGCTACGCGCCAGGTAGGT
>NW_008648990.1:193690-204116 GCF_000247585.1 Phytophthora nicotianae INRA-310 | reverse complement strand
TCTCTCTCTCTCTGTCTCGTGACACAGCGTTACAATCTAAACTTGAACGACTATCGTACCATAGGAACTATTGTCTCAGCTCTCATGCTAACCTTCAAAATGCCAGGGAGGTCGTCGATCTTGATCGACTTGGTGTGTGTATTCCTTTGCGGGGGGTTCCTTGTTCCTTTTCTTGCAAGGCTTGACCGCTTCCTATAGCGGGAGAGTTGAGGGCGAGAGCGGAGACAATCAACCGGCCAAGCTGCAAACTCCGGCGACTGACACGTGTACTTGTTAGAATTAACTTGATTACTGTATGGGCCAATATACTTCCCGCTACAGTTTCCAATCTTGTACCGAAGAAACTTGTTCCTGATAAGGCAAATGCCTCTCTGTTATCCCTTTAAGTCCTAGCGGTCCCTACCTTCTACCCATCCCATGATTACTCAAGTCTGGGCCTTTGTGGTATCCATCAATGGGTACAACAAATCAGTCGATCTACTACCACTTCGAACCGGGGTTATCGAAATTATTGCACCATATCGGACTAGATTGGCGATCAAGTATCGCAATGATTGCACGTTGTCTATCCAGTCTTGACCACAATGACGGTGCCTCCAGAATGATGGTTCTGGTTGGGCACTTGAAGTAGGTGACACCTCGCAGCTGACTGGTCCATTTCCATCCGTCTCACATTCTCCAAAATTCTCAAGCGCTTCACCACAGTTGCAGATATCTGGCTTAAGCAGGCACTACTGAACAAGAAAAAGCAGCGAGGTGATAATGCGGTCCACATCAACGTGGGCAAAAATATACTACAATCATGTGTGGATGAGAAAGGACAGAACAAGCTACTCGTCACTGGGATTGGATCCTACGCTGTCACTGGAGCACAACCGTCTTCAAGGTGAAACATCTCGTTAATTGCGTGGAGCTTGACGTGCATGCCTCGCGGCTAAAGTTCTTCGCTGACAAGGACCACGAGGTGACTGAGGAGCTCCTGGAGCACGTGGCTGCTCAGGGTATGATCCTTCGCGTGCGCGAGCTACTTCGGCGTCGCTGGAACAATACGAGCGGAGCCTACGAGATCCTTGTCGAGTGACATGGGTTGGAGGCAATAGAGGACTCATGGGACTTCTAGCAGCACTGCACATCGGCGTGGGTACGTTCGTGCAACAGTACGTTGCCGCAGGCAAAGACACTAAGCTTGAGCGTCACCGCAAAGCACTCGAAGCGTCAGAAAAGCGACGCTAAGGCTAAAGTGTCTACATGTATAGTTTCACTAAATTAAGTTCTTCTTTTGATACTGTGGTAGTTTTGATCAATTTCTGTTGGATTTGTTTGTATGGTCAAGTATGCTTCAACTGCAACAGGTTGAAGTTGGTCACATAGCGTGTACTGGTTGATTAGTCGAGCGATTAGTCACGATGAGCCAAGATATCACTGAGCAGTGAGTTATTCGTAATACAGTATGTACAACCAAAAGCCGGAGTGGTCGAATTGGGCTTGGCGTGGGTGGCGGTGCGAAAGCCCAACGCCAACCACGCAATACAGTGAGTGAAGCTCTGTAGTTGAGCTATGGTAGCATGTGCGGATAGTTAGCCACTATGTAGTGGCTCAGCACGCAGTGAAGTGCACATCAAGTGCTATGGCCCATGAGACGAGGCCACGCACGCAGAAGATTGTCTACTGCACATGTTTGTTAACTCGGGCTGGTATACATCGTGACTGAGAGCTACCAGGACGTTGCCTTGCAGGACGCTGTCACTGGGACGCTAGTGATAGCTAGGTAGAGCGGTTTGTCGGTGTGTATGTCTTTATAGTTCACTTTCGGTTTTACATCAAAGCCGGCAAGCGCAATACAGTCGCCAAGAGACTTATTGAAGTACCAGCTTCCCCCGACTGTGTTCGCGTTTTTTTTAAGTGTGACCTACTTCACGAACTCAAGTGCTTTCGACTGTTGCTTGACGGGTTGGGTCGGCTAGTAAAAAAAATACTCTGAGTAGGGGAACTCAAGTGCTTTCGACTGTTGCTTGATTGTGTCGGCTAGTCAAAAAAAACTAGGAGTAGGGGTTCCAACGTTAAGGTCTTAACCTTACGTCAACTGATTCTAACCTCAACTTTGTCGTTGACGTTGAAGACAGTCTTGAGGTTTTCTAAACCTCTCTGTACACTCTTCCTAAGTGCACATTTTAATAGTAATTACAAGTGTGAGCAAACAGCCCCTCTTAATTTGGGAAGGCGCCATTTGCCATTATGTTCATACTGAAACTTAATAGCAATGGCGGAAAATCCCGGCCAACCGGTCCAGCCTTCAGCGTACCGGTTTAGAACGCCTCAGCACAACTCAAATTTACGAGCAGCTTCATCCGTCAGCAAGTCTTCACTACTGAGAGCTGCGAAGGATTTGGTGTGTTCGTACCAATTAGCAGCAACATTGCCCAGCCCGAGCAGAACGAAAACCATTTTCAGTAGATGTCACTTGTAGAATCCTAGAATTCAGCCTGATCATCTAATGTAAAGCGCTTCACTCGTAAGCTACGTCACTGGGCTGATCTCATCCGAGCTTAAAAGTAGGAGGTAGAACGCCAAGCGAATAAATGAATTGATAATCGTCCTTACCGTATAGTCTTAGTAATAGGCGACAAGGGTCGAACAAAGTGTGTAACAAGGTACCCATACAAATCCTAAGATTTAAAGTTGACTCGACACAGATTTATTAACTGTCAATCCATTTTTTTCGATGCCCAACGTCAATGCAGTACTCCAGTTTTTTTTTTAAAGTATCATCGTTATCACTATCATCTTCACTCTCACTATATTCGCTTCCAATGTCGTCCTCGGAGTTGATCTCTTCTTCTGTAATTTTGTAGCGTACAAGCTCAGCAACAACACTGTCGATATCATGAACACTGTCTTCTTCGCTGCTGACCTCGCGAACATCCATAAGAAGGCCCGCCCTTGCAAAACCGCTTAATATGGTCTTAGCGGACAGGTTCGACCAGCACGACGTGATCCAATCCGTTATCACAGGTCGACTGGGTGCAATTAGCAAAAGTTTTCATCGTCGAGTTTTTTTTTATTAAACCAGCCACAGTTTTAGCCGATTCCTCTTGGTCTAGGGTTGTCCGTGCCACGTTAATTTGTGCTTCAATTTGTTTTCTGCGACTTAGACGGTCTATTTTGCCATCGTTGTAAGAGCGTAGATGTTACAGCGCAACCAGTTCACAGTGATTCTCCCTATGGTTATCGAAGGGCCACCGGTTTTCTTCCGTATATTACCAGATGACCCGCAACGTAGCAATTAGAGTATTCAAAGCCTAAAATAGCACACTGTAACCTGTAACCAACTGTTTTTTTTCTGGAACACTATTGGTCAAAGCAGTATGTCGCTTAGGACCAAACGTCGCCTATTACTAAGACTATACGGTATCGCCACTCCACAACGAATATGTGAAGTGCAAAGCTGTCCTTCACAGCGTAACCCGACCACGAAAATACTGGAAGAGAATCATAGCGAGACCGCTCTTGAGGAAATATTCCAAACATCTCATTCGTATCGTGTGATGTGACGGAGTGCTGTCATTTTCACTCTGTCAGGCATTGAAGTGCAAGATGCATATTCTAAATGTATCCACAATGTGATTGGCAAAAACTAAATTCTAATAATATGCTAGTTTTGTTTACGCCGTCACACTGAGACATTGAGAAGGTCTCATTGGCTGCAAATCGAGAATGTTCTCGAAGCTTGATTATGGGACGCCAGAGAATCAAGTCAACATTGGAAGTTTATAAGAAAATCATTGGTAGCTAGCCAAATCAGAAGATAGGAAAAGATAAACTTTAGGATACACTCTACTGTATTCTTAGGAGAGCACTGTGAGCCTCCCGTAGGTGCCAGGTAGCCGTAAGAGCCTTCCTCATTTCAATCCACTTTTCAATTTACCAAACAATCCCCAGTGGTCCATCAACTGGCCACACCTCCTCAGGTCTTCGCTTCGTGTCGCCTCGGTTCCTCACTTCGCCGGTCCACGTCTCGGCGCGGTCTTCGCTTCGTCGCCCCAGCGCTCACTACTGTGTTACATGTGAGGCCAGGGTCTACATCGTCTTCAATGAATATACATGGGGCGGGTGCCATCCATTTCCACAAGTTTGCGCTCGACTCGGTGTCATTTAACTGCTCTAGTTAAAGTTGATCTACGGGTAGACACAGCTGTGGGTTCTCACCGGAGCGCAGCAGCCCTTGCATGACGTCGACGTGGTCATCGAGAGCAGCATATAAAAAAATGCAGTACCGTAAAGTTAACGTCATCCCGAGCTTCTTCTCCTGTAGAGCTTGAACAAAACCAGTCTTGCCTTCCACTGCTACGTAGTAGAATGGATGCCTCGCCATCAGTTTGTGAACACGTTCCTAGTCGTACGGATGGAGCGAACGTCATGCTTAACAAGCATCTCCAGCATCTCAACTTGCCCATGTCCTGCTGCCCAATGTCACACCATTTGTCCAATGGCAATATCCACACGTACTTGTCAGCTCCGGTACGTAGCATAGTCCACTACTTGTGTATATTCACCAGTTAATGCTTCATGCAACGGCCTGTGCGATTATATCAGCGTGAGCTTCTACAACTAAAATTTCCACCACTTCCTACAGTCGTCCCGATAAGCAGTGTACAGTTCTGGCACACCCATTTCGTACTTCTTGTTCACAATTGCGCCGGCTTCTAGGACTAAATACCGCGCCAGCTCCACAAAGTTCCTTTTCACAGCATACATCAGCGGCATATGTACTCTCCTAGTGTTGCAGTCCACCAACACTCGTTCTTTCAGGATCAGATCCTCGACACAGTCGCTGTCAGCGGCGACGTGAGATCACACACAGAGCTAACCATGAACAGGTCAGTAGTTCACACAACACCTCGATACACTGGTACTAGCCATGCAAGGTTCAAATAGTAGTACGTACAGCGTAGATTCAGGTCGTCGGCGTCATTTTACGGTTTTGGGGACCGCATGAGTGGTTTCGAGGTTAATAATCGTTGATTGTTAACCTCAACCTATGATTAACCTCAAGATTGAAGTTGAGCTTAAGTACTAACGTTGGGACCCCTAACTCTGAGAACAGAATTGTAACAACTGTTTAAAGATTTAACATTATCGAAGAAACAAGGGCACGACAATTTAAAACACCAGGTTTGGTCAGCAACTTCCAATAAATAAGCGATAAGCAAAACCTTATTTGCCTGCCATTATGATGTCTTGAGCTGTCTTGGAACATCGTTGATTTTAAAGTGACACCTATCGTGACGACTAATTATTTTTTACCAACTTCATGTGCGCTGTCGCCTGTGGCGAATAAATAATATCAACATATAAATTTGCTATTTGTTACTTACCTTGAAAATTCATTATAACATCTACTTACTCATTCTCTTCCAACACGAGCTGGTTCGTTAAGTCGGACGAAGTAAATGGGATAAATTGATAGATTAGCCCGCCCCTATTTAAATTTCGAGCACTGACGACTAAATAATAGAACAATTATTATAATTGACTTGGCATATGAGCTTTCTTCATTTGAAGATGCACTTTTTTTCCAACTCTGCATATTACCTCTAGAACTAGATGATATTTAAGCTTTGTTTTTATTTTCAATATCGGCTTTCTTGAGGCTAATTAATTTTTCTCTGATAATAAATTCGTAGATTTTATCAGCAGCTTTGTGTTGACGCCTCCGTTGCCCAAACTAGCTCTCGACCCTGCATTAACGGCAGTGGCCCATTCTCGCAAACTTACAGCAGGGCCGCGCACAAGAAAGAAGTACTGGATTGCATTACACAGGTTCACAACCTATATGAAACTATTGACAGGTTCTACGGCCAGGCCACGTCGGGCGAAAACAAATCAACAAGTGGAGTAAACAAACCGTCACCATTCCTGCAGCTTGTCCTTCTGATCGAGGGTCTCATCGAAATCTACGACACCTCGGAGACTGTAGTGTGTGGCACAGCAAGGAGTCTTTCCTCAACGGCAAGGAGGCTATCCTGAATCAAGAACCCCATCCCGAACTACAGCGGCGTCTATCAACGTGAAGTTGCAGTTTTACTGCAACCCTGGTGCTCGACTCTCAAGGCTGTGTCCAGGTGAAACCTGTGGCCCTGATAGGAGTAGGAGCAGTCGAGTAGAATGCAGGAGCAGGAGTTAGTCAGAAGGAAGTTCACTTCTAAACTTGCAAGCAATAGCACACCAGCATTTCCAGCAAAGCGGAAACTACCACAGAGACGCTACCGTCTGTCCGAAAAGGTTGAAGAAGAAATTGAACGCAGGATCAACGCCCTGCGTCGTGACAGTGCTCTCTTCTTGCGTTTGATGTTTCGTACGTATGCAAAGGACGTGGCTGTCAAACACGGCATGAATACGACCAAATTCTGTAAAAGACAAAAACAGTCAATTGCACGTTGAACTTACCGTTATTCAAAACCCTGCTGCTGTGATTTATTGTAGGAAGTTTTCCCATGCTCCTCCCACCCTGTCGCTATAAGAAGTTACTTTTGATAAGACGTAACGGTGTTGGTCTGTAGTTCTGTGAATTCTGTGAATAAAAACACAATCGGTTGTCAATCCAATTGAAGTACGAAGTAGTTGGATGCCGTGTGGGTACACTGCAGAAATAAAAGTGATACCTTGCCGCTTCGACTACAGATTGCAATGTCCTAAGAGCATATCCGCCGGTGAGTATCTATGCCTTTATAGCTACCGAACTGCCCAAATTGATAACTACCCTGATTTTTCGGGGCGTCTCAATCGCGATAACTTTGGCGACCAAGGGACTTCATAACTATAGTGATCTAATCAAGTAAAGAAGTTACTCGATCGGTGTAAGTGACGCAAACAGATAGTTGCGGTCAAACAAGTGGATCATATAGTCGGCTTTTTTTAACTGCTGAGTGCATACACCCAGGTCGTGTTGTAAGGTAGAAAGGTACAACTTGATCTTCATAGCTACAACGTCAGAAAACGTAGCGGTAATATCGGCAGGTGAAGCCATAGAAAGTTGGAAATGTTGCTGAAGACCCTTATACCCCATAATGGCGCTTGCACACATCTGGGGCACTGAGGGCGTACGCTGCGGGCGCCACGGGATGACCTCAGTCCTAAAATGCCTGAAATGGGTGGTGCTCAACAAGACATCAGAGCGTTTTGAATTTGTCTCACATGTCAGCATGGTAAGGATGTTGTAAATCGCTAGATGCACTACTTCTCCATCGCCTGACGTAGCTTCATTGGAGGGACAAAGTCATTACCGAGGATCCTGCTTACCAGACCAAGCCCCAACATCTTACAGAGCAACCTGTAAATCCTGATGATGTCCGTATTTTGCCATCTGCTGCCTGTTTGGGCGGATCTGGAAGTAGTCCCAGTGAATCATCCGCTCTTTTAGTAGTAACAAACCAAATCACCAAGGTTCTAATAAAAGAAGTATCATAGCGATCACGACCATCCAACCAAGGTCAAAAACGTAAAGGCACTCGGTCTGTTTCGTGATTTGGAAACGTCGAGATCGTAGCCGTTGATGTTGGTGAGTTAACGAGATAATGCCATGAACAAAACTACAAGGATTCTAGTTGAAGCTGTAGAGTGCCTGGTTTTTTTTATCTCCGGTGTACCCAAACGGCATTTACCTAAACTGTACTTCGTAGTTCGATTCGATTGGCGATCGATTGTGTTTTTATTCACAGAACTGCGGACCAATAGACTGTTCTAAACCCTCGTACTAACCATGCCACTCATTGTGAGGTGCTCATTATACTCACACCATCACTGATACCCCCATATTGTACGATTGTGAGTATTGGGTATTAATCAATGACCTTCCTACTGCAACAAAATAAACTCACGTCATCACTGATACTTTCAAAATAAACCAAACCATCGAGAACCTCGACTACAGTTATTTTTGGTTTTCACTCTTACCGCACAATAACCTCAGCATGAGTCTGGGTCTCGGTGACGATGAAGAATGCGAGACTCTGCAGGCGGCATTGGCCTTCATCGACGAGTACGGGAACGACCTGTTCAGCGACGAGAGCTCGTCAAGCTCCCGTGAATCCCATACTACCAAGCACAACAGCAACAATGTCACGCGGCATTCAAAGCAGACCAACAGAATTTCTCGCAATACCGCCGGGACAACTAGTTTACCACGTCCGCGAACCAAACAGCAACTCCCCAGAAGGAACCGGTCACGAGATCGACAGAGACTTGAGATCCTCCAACTGCGAGCAGAAGCGCAAGTGCTGCAGAATCGCATCGCTGACATGAAAAGGAAGCAGCAAGCTGCTGATGCTGAAGACGCAATAGTCGACGTGATGAATCCGACTTTCGACCAAGACAATGGTCCCCGCTTCGACGTGTGGAAGGATCTAGCAAAAAAAAATACCGCCGGCTTCGGAAAGAATCTGATGCGGCAAACCGACACCTTTGTGACATCTACACTCGCCAAACTGCAACAATTGAAACGTTGAGAAGGCTTTTGCAGATGCAGGAGCAAGTGAAGGTTAGTTCGTATATTCAAAGCTTTTAACATGAAGTCTTTTTTCACGGTGATTATGTATTTCAGAGAACTCTCCGCTTCCCAAAAAGTTACTGTGGTCAGTCTGCGTCGATGGCCTCACACCTGTTCGATTCCTTAGCACGCGACGCACCGATGCCTCCTCGCTGGAGCCCGGGCCGCGATTGGTGCGCCGCTCAGTTGGTGGGTCACCCGCGCTTTTCCCGGTTAGGTTTGAACGTGCAGTCTGTAGTGATCTGGTTGTCAGGCTTGTTGAGGTTTTCTCCAAGTCCTACTACTTAGGCAGATACTGCTTGCCCGTGTCAGTACCGGCACGCGTGGTCTGTAGCGCGATGCACTGAATCCATCGGTGGTCCTCGTCGAGGACTCCTCGATCTCCACACAGATACCCGGATGCTTTGTTGCCCGTCTGGCTTAGGAGTCGGTCAAACTGTAGTGGCTTCAAGCAGAACACTGACACACCAAATAAAAAAAGGATCCGCGCTTCCAACATCTCGTGCTGCAATGTCTTGAGCCCGCCGTATCGTTATGTTTTCTATCTGTTTCTGGAGCAGCTCCGTTAAGGCCTCCGCTGGGAGCACGTCCGCGTCTTGGGAAGTTCAACTTTGAGAATTCTGCTTTTGCCCCGCTTTAATTCTTGCCAATGAAAACGTAGTTTTTAGGTCATAACCTAAGTGACGATATCCGCAGATATCAGCCGAAAAAATGCTGGTGTCTCGTGGAATCAGCTCTTAAGGTATGACCAGGTCATTACTTTTTCGTTTTTACTTCCGCTAACAAAGGTGTAAACGGACTTCGACGTTGCTGTAGCTTCAAGGAGAAAGCACAAGTGCACCTATCAATGTATCAATGTGTAAACAAATGGCAAAACCGGACTTTGTGTGGATGCGGTCGGGTCTCCTGTCGTTTTTTTTTAATTTGTATTTATGTATTTGTGGTTTGCAGACTTTTTGGCACCTTCGATTGTAGTTCGTACGACTTTTCAAGTACTAATTATCAACAAATCGTACTCGAGTACGATTTAGTACAAATCATGCATCATCTTTCCGGCAGCTAGTAGTGCGGTCAAGCATTTAATACACGACTTGGCACATCGAATACGAATAAGGATCAGTTTGGCACTTCCAGACAGTGTCATTTTCTGCTAAACCGTGCTGAAAACACGATTTGAGCAACTCCGATTCAAAGCTTCCATGATTTAACACTAAGTACGAACACTAATTAGTGCACTAATTAGCAGAGCAAACTAAATGCAAAGCACAATATCTAAAGCCGGATTGTATTTGGATTGGATTGATTGATTGCATCATTCACATGGACAAACGAATGGAGTGTACTAATCACTAATACTAACCTTATGGCTCATACACTATGGTGAACTCGACTCATTCATCACTACTGCGCTCAAAAGTGACGTCACTGCCATCAGTGATACTCATTAGAGAATCTTGCATCGAAGACCTCGTTTAGGTTTGGTTTCGACTTTACAATAACCTCAGCAATGAGTCTGCACCTTGTGGACGGAGAAGACAATGAGACTCTACAGGCGGCGTTGGCCTTCATCGACGAGAACGGAAACGACCTGTTCAGTAATGAGAGATCTTCCATTCACCACCAACGCTACTCAACCAATGTCAACTGGTACACAGCAAAGCTACATCCAAGCCGGCCAAGACACGCCAAGATCTTTTCAGACAATACAGTGGGCCCAACAGATGCAACCAAACAGCAACTCCCCAGAAGGCACCGGTCACGAGATCGACAGAGACTTGAGAACCTGCAACTGCGAGCAGAAGCGCAAGTGCTGCAGAATCGCATCGCTGACATGAAAAGGAAGCAGCAAGCTGCTGATGCTGAAGACGCAATAGTCGACGT
>NW_008648990.1:190024-190660 GCF_000247585.1 Phytophthora nicotianae INRA-310 | reverse complement strand
CTCGACAGCGGACTCCACTGATAACGGCCCCAAACGCTTCCAGCACCTGGCTTTGCCCCGAAAAAGCAACCACCTCGCGGTGTTCATCAACAACGAAAAGAAACGTCGTGAATTGGCTTCGAAAATCATGATCATGTCCATCCAACCAAGCTTAAATCGTAAACATGCTAAACCTATTTCGTGATTGGAAGCGTCGAGATCAAGGCCTTTGATGTTGGTGAGATGATGTCATCAACGACAATGAGGATTTTGCAGATCATCCTGTTCTAAATGACCCCTCTCATCGCTGATATTCAACTACATACGATCCAGTACGTATCCAGTACGTATCGTATGTAGTTGAATATCAGCGATGAGAGGGGTCATTTAGAACAGGATGATCTGCAAAATCCTCATTGTCGTTGATGACATCATCTCACCAACATCAAAGGCCTTGATCTCGACGCTTCCAATCACGAAATAGGTTTAGCATGTTTACGATTTAAGCTTGGTTGGATGGACATGATCATGATTTTCGAAGCCAATTCACGACGTTTCTTTTCGTTGTTGATGAACACCGCGAGGTGGTTGCTTTTTCGGGGCAAAGCCAGGTGCTGGAAGCGTTTGGGGCCGTTATCAGTGGAGTCCGCTGTCGAG
>NW_008648990.1:170736-188905 GCF_000247585.1 Phytophthora nicotianae INRA-310 | reverse complement strand
AAGTCGGATTCATCACGTCGACTATTGCGTCTTCAGCATCAGCAGCTTGCTGCTTCCTTTTCATGTCAGCGATGCGATTCTGCAGCACTTGCGCTTCTACTCGCAGTTGCAGGATCTCAAGTCTCTGTCGATCTCGCGAATGATTTCTTTTGGATACTTGTAGGTTGGTTTGCGAGCTGGTCACTGCACACGTTGCGCCCGGTGTATTGTCAAAACTGATGTTGGTGTGTCTTGATCGGCTTGGATACGGCGTGACGGTGTTCCAATTAACATTGCTTGAGTCGAATTCAAGGTGAATGGAAGAGCTCTCATCACTGAACAAGTCATTCCCGTTCTCGTCGATGAAGGCCAATGCCGCCTGTAGAGTCTCAGATTCTTCTGCGTCAACGAAATGCAGGCTCATTGCTGAGTTTTTTGTGCGGTAAGAGTGAAACCGAAAATAACTTCAGTGGAGGTCCTTGAAGCTTTGATTTGTGGTGAAAGTGTCAGTGATAACGTGAGTTTACTTTTTTTGATGCAGGAAGGTCACTAGTTAACACCCAATCGTCATAATTGTAAAGTAGGACGGGGTATCAGTGATGACGTGAGTGTAATGTGCTCCTCACATTGAGTACGTGGTTAGTACCAGTGTTTAGTACAGTCTATTGGTCAGTCGTCCTGTGAATAATAACGCAATCACTCGCCAATCCACTTGAACTACGGTTTCGGTAAATGCCGTTTAGGTACACCAAAAAAAAAAGACACTCTACCGCCTTGATTAAAATCCTCGTTGTCGTTGATGACATCATCTCACCAACATCAAAGGCCTCGATCTCGACGCTTCCAATCACGAAATAGGTTCAGCACGTTTACGATTTAACCTTGGTTGGATGGACATGATCATGATTTTCGAAGCCAATTCACGGGAAAATCCTATTAACACCTAGCAAAAGAACACGCACAACTCACCATACTCGCTCAGCACCCAGGCAAGAGCAAGGCCACACCGTCAAGTCCGCACACTGTTGCCTCATCGTAGTTTACAGTACATGTACCCTTCAAAAGTGATTGTGTGGCTGCTGCCACACAATTTTTCGCGCCCATTTAGAACCCGCTCTCACTGAGGGGCCCTCAGAGAGGGCCTCAGAGATCCGCTGCTCAGGACGCAATCGCCGCCAACAGAGACGCTGCTGCCGCCCTCAGGATGCCGACGTCGCCCACAGAGACGTTGCTGCCGCCCTCAGGATGCAGACGCAGCCCTCAGAAACGCTGTTGCCCCCCACGGGATGCTGTTGCCGCCTAGGCGAAGCACTTCATATGACAGGTATGATATTAACGCATCTTTCAACCAATTGTTAGCATTGATCTTTAACATAGTATCTACTCTATCACTAGCGCTGGGGTGTTGCTGCTTGGACATCCAGCCTGTTGGCATCCGGCCTTCCGCCAGTTTGGGCCGCGGTACTCCAGTTTCTATCGAGAATTCATGACATGCACACCTCGGACGTGCTTTGCGAGCAATGTGTGCACACACGCTTCATACTTCGCCCAATAAACACAAGAACACGACCACTGCCGAGTGTTTACAGGACAACCAGTCGCTGGTATTCCAGCGACTTCCATTCGCGCTGTGTGCCGACCGAGCTGAGCGGTTACGCAAGATCTTCACGGGAGCGTTTCGTCTCAGGATCGTAGATACGGGTAACCCGCCGAGACACCACATTTACCGCCTCAGCGCTCGCAGCACCGACGTCGTCGGCAGGAGCTTCATTAAGCAAAACCTGAATAGACCCGCGTTCTTAGGTGTCTTCAAAGAGCAACCCCACTCTCCTCATCTCACTTGCACGGCGGACCAACGTGACGGTTGGAGTGGGTTCTACGGCAAACGCTTTGGATGATTTTCATCCGAGAGCGCAGAGTGTAGTCGCGCTTAATAGCACCATTGAAGCTCTCGACAGGATTGTTTATTGTCGCAAACGCGGGCGGCGTGTGGAATATCTGCCATCGGCAGAAACGGCTTGAAAGCCACACTCTCGCGAAGTACGCCTTAAAGGAAGCGAGCCCTGGATGTAAGGACCAATCGTCCAGCACGCGCGCTTGGGTGATATGGAACTGGGCTTCGGTTGTTGCATAGTGTAAGTCATTGAGGCCAAATGCCACAGTCGCGTAAAGTGCAGGTTGTAGCCCTTTTGTCTTCTCGTGCACCTTGGCGGCAACGTGGTAGAAACACATTAGAATAGTTAGATTGTTGTTAACACCCAGTACGCGTTGCACCGCGTTGTACTGAGCGTCTGCCGCGACCCCCATCGCGTATCTGACTTCAAACTGCTTCCCCGTTACACATGTGTACACCTTTCGAAGTGCCAATAGCTCTTCCACGAAGTGCTTCTCTTTTCTTTGCGAAGAAATAAATATCGCAAGAAGATGAAACCCCCTAACTCGGTCGGAAATGCCAACGACAAATACAGGGTAGTCGACTTGAGTTAACTTAAATGTTACATCAATGTGCAACACAAAAGTTACTGGTTCGCAATCTGCCTTACGGAGAAGCGCTTTGGTCGTGACTCCGACGAGAAATGGGTCCACATCAGAACCTTTTCCCAGATAAGGTCTGTCTTCAGTGTCGGTTCTCCACGTAAAGGTAAAAGCATCGAACTCCTGTTCGTGATTAACAAACCGCTGAACAACCTTTAAAGAGGGCAGAGAGCTCGTACAGAGCTCAAAGTTGCGCAGCAGGCCGCGGCGAATTCTAGCTGGCTTAAGACCTTGGTCAGCCATCTCCTTGGCAAAATTCGTTTAAGCCTCGGCGGACGAGGCTGACGGCGAGCCGTTACGTGGGTCCCGGTTTGGAAAACGTCCACGACATTGTGTCGCCCGCACTGAAGCCGCTTGCCCCTCCACGGGCAGCACGCGTACGGCATGACCAGCTGGCACGAGCAGAGCAGGATGCGCTTCCTCACGTTATGAGAGGAGGGGTCGTTGCACACAGTACGCTGGGCTTGGTCGCTTTTTGAGATTTTGAAGGCTTGAACGTCTCTAAGAGGAGGTCAGCGTCCCTCCTTGAGCCCGATGGCTAGCTCAGACCAGGGAAGAACAGGGGGCATAGTTGGCAGTTTGATGCGGTTAGCATGTGGTCCAAACGGAGGGGGGGGGGTTGAGTGAGCTCCTTCGAGATCAAATGTATGGGCTCGACATGCGTGGCTACCATCAATTTAATACTTGGTGATTAAAGTGATACGTTGAGTGGTTATCGGTTTTAAAAGGTAATCTGCATTTTATGTGTATAACGTTAGATAGATTTTGAGTGCTGGTAGTATAGGCTGAGTGCTGCTGATAAAATCTGCGTGTTTCGAGGTGATTCCCCCAATTCACGACGTTTCTTTTACTAAAATTCTGTTTACTGCACCAAATTACCACGATCGTAACCAAAATCTAACATGCTCGCCACAGAATTACCTTCTCCAGATTTTGTTGTTAACTATCATCCTTTGTTACTGGCAACCTACAAATAATCGCCTTTCGACATCCTCCAGCAATGCCTCGAAGCCCATCTGCTTCTGCTTCGCCAGCATTTGAATAGTTCGGTCGACGAATGGTTGACAGAGGGGTAGGTCGCAGTCAAAATTGACGACCCTGCTCATGCAAACCTTCACCATTGTCACTCCTGGGGATATCTCGCTCAGGACGAACCAGTGCTTCTCTCGACAGCGGACTCCACTGATAACGGCCCCAAACGCTTCCAGCACCTGGCTTTGCCCCGAAAAAGCAACCACCTCGCGGTGTTCATCAACAACGCGCTTGGTTGCATAGCGGAACTGGATCTTCACCGGGCTGCCGTCTTGCTCCATTTCCATGATGAAGGATTGCAAAATTACCGTCGCTTTTTCTTTCTGAGGTGGCTAACTCATGAAAAATACATCAGCAAAAAAGGCAAAATAAAAGCCTTGAGGCCAACGCACCTTTCCAGGCTCGACTTTGTTTTCAACACCGGTTTTGGTCACTTCGTACCAGAAAGCGTCTCCGACAATCTTACAGTCGAAAGGAATGATTCGGCTGAGTAGGACGTCAATACAGGAGGCGGCGTCCGTGATTCGTGTTAAATTCGTTAGCGAACAAGGCGATGAGATTCCATCAAGGCCTGTGGATACTAATGCGAGGTCAGTGTCTGCATATACCTGCTCGAGGTCGCCACGAAGTCGCTGCATAACCACCATGTCGCCATCGTCTGCGTCAAAGTAATAATGAATGCCGTACTTGTTCGAGGAGCGAAGTGTTTGCTGTTGTGCACGAGCATTACAGCAGTATAAGGGCCACAGAATGGATAACACCTGAGATAATGTGGACTTACCTTCACTTGCTCCTGCATCTGCAAATTTACATCGCATTGGATATCCACCTCGAATGAGAGATCTGTCTGATCAGTGTGAAACTTGTCCCACAGAGAAATCAATTGACTGGTGTCGATTTAGTTATTTTTGCTGCGCATATGAAGACGTCCGCTTCGGAGATTGCCGAATGTATGTTTTGATAATGACTTCCTTGACCGTTTAATACGGCAATTTGTTATCTTCGCACGCGCAGGTGCTGTATTGAGCGCGAAGAAGTACTATGAACCACACCTCGAATAAATTGCTGTAACTTTTGCGGATCTCTATATGTGAGGATATATAGTGCTACTCGATGGATTCCTGAACTGCATTCAAATATTTGAAAGATACAATCAAAAAGTGAGAGATGGAGGTTTCGAGGCTGAATTGGTGTCTTGCGTTTTGCTTTTTTGTTTGCACTTCTCTCACGTTTCGTGAATCGCGGTGCAGGTAAAGCAAGCACAGCAAATTAGCCACTCATGATCTATTATCAGCGGTACGCAAGCTATACCGAATTGTAATCCTTCTAAAAATGCATTTTGTGGAGTGCATCTCTATGTGGGAGCGTCTGACATAACAAACAATTATGTTTATATCATATAAACTATTAGAGTAAGATCAATCCTTCAAATCTGCAAAATCTAATGAATTAAATTGGGCTTCAACTCCGTGATTTTAGAAGGCCTGGCGCACTTTAGTAGTGACGAAATGAGTTGCAGTGAGCTCTTGACTACTGTATCAGTCACAGGTTAGTATGAGGGATTAGTACAGTCCATTGATGTGTCGATGCGAATAATGACGCAATCAACAGTCGTACAATCGGGTTCACATCTTACAGTACCGCACCCAGTTTTCCTGCCCTCGGACCTTTGATAAACTTCTAATACAATGCTCCATTTGCCAAATAGACTCCGGCTTCTACGCTGAAACCTGATGTGTTTGAAAATCCTGTATGGTCCAATTCCGCAAAGCGTGGGTGAACTACTGAATAAATAATTATTGTATTGTATTTACAAACGTATGTTCATTTATGCGTCCATTATTACATAACTTGTTTCCAATGAAAATCGGGCGAAACTATGGCCTTCTCAAACACGACAGCGACGTCCTCTACGTATCCAAGCAGACGCAGTACCGGTGTCAACAGGTCTGCCTGAGTAGTCATACTCGACACTCGTCCTAGGACTGGATCCCACTTGAAATACGTTGATCCGTGTGCGATAATCCTTCGTCCCAAGAGCGCGTTTGCAATGCGTGACTTCCAGATCCCAGATCGGTTCCCATTCTTGTCGCTGAGGTGCGGGAAAACTTTCTCCAGGGTTCGGTTGCTGACGATAAAACTTGTTGTCATGGTGGCTTTCAGAGTGTTACCAGAATGTTTGTTCACACCTCTCAACTCCAATTCGAAGTCTTTGAGCCAGAGACTTTGGCATCTCCACACTTGCATAATTGCTTCTGCACCGCATCTAGAATTGAAAACCACGTCCTCACTCATATTCGACAGCAGGAAGTTCAGCTGAGCATCCGACGGTGCCACAGAGTCCGCCACCGACTGTCGAACACCAAATCGGAAGACTTGAAAATACTTGAGCGCGACATCCCAAGCGCTTTTGTCCGTCGGAACAGCAACAGAAATGGCGCGGCGTCGCAACTCGAGCTCGTTCACCTCCTCTCGCAGCTGATTCGTGCCCTCTTCAAGTCGCCGTGCCAAGTCGTACTTCTTCTTCCTGTATCGTACCTGTCGCATTCGACGCAGCTCACGCTGGCGCTCTTCTCCGGTCGCAGCCGGCTTGATCACGACAGAGTCCTCGGTATTTCCAAGTGAGAACGATTCAAATTGGCCTCGTGTCTTTTTGTTCTCCATCGATGGTGCTGGTTTAACTGGGATGGATGTAGTATCTTCCACACGTTGTTTTAACCGTGAGTATTGCGATTTTGACGGGAGTTGAGAATCGTCGCGTCGCTCGAAACTGTCGCCTTCTTCATCTTCAATACGTTCATTAGACATCCAAGCGCGCTGTACGACACTACCAATCACGTCATCGGTGAAGAGCTGGCTGTTGGGTGGATACAGAGTGCAACCGTTCATCGCTTCCGAAGAATGTAAATACCTTCCTGTGTCCAAATTGAAAATGATAACGACAGCTCACCAGTGACGGGATATCCGGACCAAATATCGTGTAAATTGTCTGGTGCGTTCGCTTGATGCGTACACTGTTTACTAGTACATATCAACTGTATCCTGCCGACATGTGGTACCATCCTGAGAGAAAGAAACAGCTGTTGCAAATGATTAGTATCAAAAACAACGCCTAATCTGCAAATTTCATGATACATCGAAGACTTTGGTTGAGTCCGATAGAAAAGCGCTAACTAATATAATACTAGTACATGTTGTACGTAACATGACGACCTGGATATGGTATTTTGATATATATGTTGACGTACCATCGATATGTCACGTCAGTCCTGGGAGCACACACACAGCACAACTCCGTGACTTAAACGTTACGTCAGTCAAGAGCACGCACACACAGCACACAGCAACTGAGTCAAAAGTAGAGTTATATTTGGAGCGGACTAAGGTTGTATCTCCGGAAGTGTGTTAAAGTAGAGCAGGATATTAGGCGGACAATGTCTTTTAATAACAAATTTGGTCATTAGACAAGCATATCACTAACTAGCTCGAAGGAGGTCGCGCTCGACCTCCTGCTGTACTGAATCAAACATATCTTGTTTGAAACCAGCCAACAGCTCGCACAGCTTGTTGACAAACCCGCGACGACCGTCCACCAGTGGCTTCGCCTCCAGTGTGACGCTAATACACAATTGTATGAGGCAGACACCCGGTGACATCTCCGACAATATACACCAAGATTTTTCTTGGTATCTGATCCCGTCAACCGCAACTCCGAACGCTTCCAGAAGCTTGTTTTGGCCAGAAAGCACGATGACTTCTCGCTTGACTTCAGCGTATTTGTACCCTGTAAAGCGAAATTGGATCTTTAATTGCTCTAGCTCTAGCGTCGTGGCTCGTGCCACCACATTCTCCTTCAGGTTAGACTAACAAACAAAACAAGTGATATCAATCAGCACATCCCGATCGATCAAATGGATAATAAGTTTAGTAATATGAAGGATCAGTACCTACCGGAATGTGCTTGTCTTCCTCCGATTCAAAGTTCGACGCCATTTTATCCGCGAAGATCTTTGCAACGGTGCGATACTCGAATGGGAGCACATCACATTTAAGGAAGTCAATCCTCGTGTTGGCAGCAGACAGTGGCTGTTTGTTGACCTGTAAAAATGGAGACGATATGGCTCTAAGACCATTCGACTCAAATACGCTATCGGTGTCGGAAAACAAGTCGTTCAGGTTGCGACTCAGTTTCTCTAGCACCTTGTACTCTTGAGAAGGGCCGTCTGAAATGATGCTAGCGTTAAGACCACGAGATAAGCCCGGGTTTATCTACGAAAAACGATACCATCACGTCAGTTTAAGCCAAGTGATAGTGTATAACAGACCAGACGAACCTTCGCCATTCCCTGCTTGTAAAATAACCTCTTGAGTGTCTTGACAGTCTTCAGTTGACTCTCGACGAGACCCCGAAGTTGCTTATTTTCGGATTCCGCTTCTTTTCGCAGCTTCTTCTGTCTCTTTGCCATTCCTTGCCAGGCACCACGCCGTATTTCATCGGATCGCTGAGACCAGCTTGAAGTGTCCGTTATTAGAGCTGTGAGGGGGTTTTCGATGTCCCCATTCAAGAACTGCAGTTCTTCCACTCGTTGTTGCAGAGCTTCAGCCTCCACGCGCAGCTGAAGCAGCTCCAGCTTCTGAAGGTCTCGAGACCGATTTCTTCCTGGAACTTCTAGCTTGGCTTTGACCCGAACGATCTCCTCTGCCGCAGCACTGACGTGTCCACGAGGGTTGCTGCTGTTAGTGAGGAGTCCTACTGCCACGTCTGTGATGGTCTCCGCTGACATGTTGTGCACACTGTGGCTACTCTCATCGCTGCTGTGGCCAGAGGAGAACTCCGTAACAACGTCGTCACAGGTGTCAAAGAAGGCCAACGTTGCCTCCAGCGCATTTAACTCGTCAGTGTTCATCAAGGCACTTTGAGTCTTGAGCAGTCAACGCAAATAGAAAATGAACGGTCTTCTGATCATCAGGACATGAGCAAATCGAGCACATACTCTGCTTAAATTACGAAAGAGATAGCCCTGGCATTAATTTCCACTTAGCTGAACTTAATCAGGACCATACGGAGCGAATGATGACCACATGGCTTGATTAGTATGGCCAACTTCTGACTCTTTTGTTCTACCTTTTCGGGTCACTTGTGAGGTGAGCGGGCACGCAGTAAATGCAGTCATTATAACTGATTTGTGCAGGAAGAAATGTGACTTAGTTGACATTATTAAGTAACCTTGGATACGATTCTGTACAAGACTTTGGAGAAGGTTTGACTTCGGAATAAGGTGTCACGTCGAATCCGACATTCAAGCTCACAACTTACGACGGGAGGATCGTCGCAGGATCTCGGCATCTCGAACCATGTGCGAAAGGATTTGTGTTGGTATGCTTTGTGACGCTGTGTATCTGGCAAGTTTATGTAGAGGTTATAATGGGAAGGCTTTCCGTGCAAGGTGGACAGCAAAATAATTGATGGTAGCTGGTGCAGGAGAATCTGAAATTCCGTCCACCACCAGCATTCAGTCACTAACAGACGACCTGATTTAACGGTGTTGCTCAAATTTAAAGTCTAGTCATCATAGTGTGCTTGGTTTTCTAACTATGTAGTGCATTAACACCCGTCGACCCAAAAGAGTCTTACGTGTATAACGCTACACTATCCGTCATACCGTTACCACCGCAACATGAAGTCGGTTGTAGCATTTGACGCGTACAGCCCTCCAATGACAGATTCTAGCTTTAACGTGTAGATGGCCAGAGAAGAACGAACCTCTTTAGCAAGTGTACGTTTCAGTTCCGCCAGGTCAGGTCTTAATTCGACCAGATAAGCTATCCCATTTACAATAGTCCTTCTGCGATTGTCAGCTCCACTCACAACCAAACGCGAGGTTGGTGGCAGCTCTCTACCAGCTTGGTGCCTGAAGCACAAGGAATGATTCACTGCTGCTCGATTTGAAAGACTGAATTCGTACTTAACACGACCAACACTGAGCGACGTTGTAAACATTCGTGGTCAAGTGATGAGTACACTGTTTCGTGGCCAACAACGTGCCACAGCCAGGTGCATCAGCCACTCAGTTGTCAATCCTCCATCCATAATCCACTCGGACAGTTTAGAAGGAAGAATCTAGGGACCTCCAGATACCAGAATTCGAGTCAAGCCTACTTAAATTATGATCAACACTATGATCGGTCAAAATAACTAGGTTGAGTTGCTGTATGTTGCACTTCTTCCAGCAACTCAAACGACAAGAACAGGATACATGGTGTAAGTATGATGTGCGGCCCGGGGTTGTAACAGTAACGATCATGGCGGAAACCTTCGCGCTGGATGAGGCCACGGCTTTATCGCTACTGGAGGGTTGTGATATGGCCGAGGACGTGGATGTTATCCCGTCGAACATGGTCGAGTCTCCACTCACTCCGCAGCGTGTCTCCAAGCGCAATTCGTGGCGCCTCCAGCGCCGAGATGAGCTGTTCATGCTGCGGAAGGCGGAGAAGCATCTGAGTGCCGAGTTACAGCAACTTAAGCACTCAATGAGGAAGACAACGCGACTTGTTGGTGCTAAAACGCAGCTAGACTCGCTGCTAAATGGAATTTCGGACCGTGTGTTGACATGGGAGGAAATTTGTGGACGACAAGCAGCGCGACGGAAGAAAAGCGAAGAGGAGAATAAAAGACTGAAAGACGACATGACACAGAAAGTGTGGCAGGCGAAGATGCTGCTGAAAGGATTCAAGAGACGATTGCGGAACGAGGTTCGATATTTTTGTTTTTTTATCTTCTTTTTAAGTTTAATCTTATTCTTTTGTCAGATTATTGGGTCTTCGATCGAGTTGTGCAGACGTTATGGGGTGGATGCGAGAGGAGTCACAATGCCGACGGACAATGAGGCAGTGTTTCATGACTTGTTGCAGGGGATGGACGAGATGTACGCCGGCGTGGATGCTTTTTTCGAAAAAATTGGGATGTACGACATGACATGCCCAGGAAGGAAAAATACGACACCGAATAGCAGAGCGGAAGGGAAATTTGTGGAGTTCTCGGACTGCTACGCTGTCCCATTTGGTTTGCAAGACACAGATAGTGCGATCTGGAGTTGTCTGGGAAGGGAAGACCCACAAAGCCCCAAGCCTGCTTTCGTTCAGGTGTAGTCTGCGTCATTGCCTTTGTTCTTAGTTAAAATATGTGTATCTGACGCATAATTATTTATTTTGGCTACAGCATTTTGACTCCTGCGATAATATTTTAAAGCAGAGTATGTGCAGTGCATTTACTGCGGGTAGTGTCCATGTTCGTGTCATTATGCGCAATGTTGGCCGGAAATATGTCGAACAAGATCGATCGGTTTTTATTTTCAAGAGACTCATTGAACCAGTGGCAGATATCCCCATCTCATTTCAAGAAACGACTCGGTTGGTTGTACAACATGGAATACCGTCCGATCTCGGTCCAACGACAATGATACTGTCACATCGACAGTCGACAGCTAGTCACGATGCATACGCCGTTGGAGTACGAAGAGTACCACGAAGCTTCATTGAAGTGGGCGTTGCGGCTTGGGAAAGCTCGATTACGCGTTTCAACCATTTCGTGGAGGATACATTAATTCATGAATCTCGGTGACTCTTTTTCTTGGTTAATACTTCGAAGTAAGTTTTTGATTTTTTTCTCAGTAAATTCATAATACTGACTGCAGGTGATTGGACGTTTGCGAAGCACTAATTGTCATTGTCAGGCTGTAAAGTTGTACTATACCTGCAATGCCTCAAGTGAAAAGGAGCATAACACGATTTTTTTTAGAAATACGCTAGTGTTTGTGCTACCACAACTCTATTGCTCTCTAAAATGACAAACCAGTGGTGTAACTCAGGGCTGCCGAAAATAACATGGCAATAATAATACTGTATAGCATTTGTGTAGCCGGACAATTTGTTCAAGCGGACACTCGTAATAGCCAATCACAAACGCGAAATGTACACAGAAAAACCTTGTTACAATGACACCATTGATCATTTCTTCAAGCGGACAGGATTAACCTATTTTTGATTGGGCTATGTACATTTCGCAGCTCTTTGTTGTGTAGCCATAATTAGGCAGAACGCAATGACGCGCGGCCGCAAGCGTGCGCCCGGAGGGCGAGGACGCCAGCCAAGTAGCTACCAGAGAGAGGTCGACTCGTACGCAAAGCGGTTAGAGGTGATCACCTTTCACGACACGAACGGAATGCCCGCCACGTTAGACAAGTTTTACGACCATCTATCAGCAAAAAAGCAAGAAAACAAACGCAAAAGAATTTACGAGTGGATTAAAGATCGATCTCGTATTGAATCTGTCTGCACGTCCTCGACCAAGGCCAGTATGAAGGTTCTTCGAGGTGCAGGCACTGCAACTACAATCTCTGCTGCAGGTGAAGAAGCTATTACCGAGTGGATTAAGTCACTGCGTGAGGAAGGCGTCTCTGTATCCAGGCTAATGCTGGAGCTTAAAGCCAAGACCATAGCCGAAGACTAAAAGGTCCCGGATGGTATATTCGAAGCTAGTTGGACATGGCAGCAAGGGTTTCTCCGTCGTCATAATCTAAGTCTACGCGCTAAAACTCGACAAGGCCAAAAGAAGCCGGAGGCCATGGAGGCTGATGCAAAGGCATTTTGGGAGGAAGTTGCAAAAACCAAGATTGAACTAGGTGTGGACATAATATTTAACGCCGACCAAAGCGGTGTGTGTTTTGAATACCTACCTAAGAGAACTATTAACAAGCGTGGTCCGAAAACTGTCTGGGTCAGATGCGGCGGAAAAGGCAAAGAACGTTTTACGGGTATGTTTATGGCGGACTCAACCGGTAAGCAGTACGACCCTTTCTTCGTTGTAAGGACCAAACCATCAAAAAAGGAAGTAAAGGCAGCTTACAACACGGTCAAGCAAAACGGATTCGGAGACACGTTGTGGAAAGAGATAGCTCCACTTTCTGAAGCTGTGGGTGCCCAGATTTATGGCAATGAGTCTGCTTGGTGGACATCGGACCTGTCCATTCGTTTTTTAGACTATTATTTCGCTAATCGCGAGGAATGTTTGCCAGTCCTTCTTCTACTGGACGATTTTTCGGCCCATTGGACAGATGAAGTTAAAGAACACGCCAAAAACCTAAGTGTGCATCTAATGCCGGTTCCCCCAGGGCTCACCTCTGTCTGCCAACCGGCAGACATCTCGTGGTTTCGTCCATTCAAACAGCGGCTTCGACGTCAGTGGGTCAATGAACTACAGCAACAGCTCCGAGCGCACCACGAGCAGCGTGAGCAATCCCCTTTCCAGCTAGTCGCTCCGAAACGAAAAGATGCAATCACATGGGCTATGAGCTCATGGCGTAGTTTGGGCAGCAGTGTCATTCGAAGCGGCTTTTCAGGTCTTCATAAGGTCGGAAGCAGTGCTGCTGTCGCCGTTACTGAGACTGTAGAACCGGAAAACGACTTGGTGGAGGCATTGGAACTGGCGAATGTTGTTGAAGAAACTATTGACGACTCCGACGACATAATTGACAGGCTTCAAGCAGATGTCGAGTAGGTAACGTTGCCATATGGGATTTGCTTAAGTATTGAATTTGAAATTGAGGTTTTAACTTCACTGGTCAGTTTTTTGCTTGTATGCATTTTTTGCATGTCCGGCTACACAAATGCTATACAGTAATGCCCATACATATCATAAATAAATGTATGTTTTTGCGATGGACCGTACAATGTCATAATGTATGTGGCGATCCTAGCTAAAAGAATAATGTATGCAAGGTGCACAGCAAAATTATGACCCCCGCAGAACCAACCATTTACTGGGGTGTGTTTTGTCTGTAGCTGTTCTCCATTTCCCAATTCACGCCCACGTTTACAAGCCCCTACTGCTCTACACCAGCTATGGCGATCACCGCCAGACCAAGTTTCACGTCAGCTTAAGTCACTGGGTTTTATTTCCAGCCGTGCCGCGATGACTTCGACGAGGTAATTCTCGAGTATTTCCGATGTCGTTGCGGCACGGTTAGAAAGCAGACCCGTCGAAACGGGCGTGCTAACCTCATGCAGCACGTTAGACATGAGCATCCCAACTTTGAGGCCGAGATGCTAGAGGCCACGACATCTGAAACCGGCTCGCTACTCAGCTACGTGTCGCGGTCTTCTCAAAACCTGTACGGTTGGCTCATGTGGGTTGTTACGAGCAATCTACCTCTCACTTTTTATGAGAATAGAGCGACAAGACGGTAAGAAAAGCGACTACAATTTAACAAAGAATTATTTTTAACTGTTTATTATTGATTTTAGCTATACGACACTCGATCCGGTATGCGTCGAGACGCTGCGCGCTGCGCTCGAAGGCGTGTCTGTGGCAGTGGAGAGGTCAATTGCCTCTGAGATGCCAGACCAATTTGGGCTCATTCTAGATGGATGGACCCATATATCTGAGCACTATCTTGGAGTCTTCGCCTGCTACGAGGTTGGTGGCAAGGTGAAGACTCCCTTAATCTGCATGGCTCCTCTGATGAATGAGGCCGATGACGATCTCTCTGCCCTCGCGCACAGAGAGTTTCTAGCGGATATGCTGCCGAGGGATTTTGGGAAACAGATTGACCAGTGTTTATTTGTCGTGGGTGATAATTGCAGCGTTAATCAGCGCTTAGCTTCGCTCATCGGCGTTCCCTTAATCGGGTGCGCTTCGCACCGACTTAATCGGGCGGTCCAACAAGATCTTCAAAGTCACGAGGCTGATCTTGCCGCAGTTCACGGGCTAATGATCAAGCTTCGGACGCTAACGCAGTCGGCTAAACTGAGGTACCCATGCTGTTATTCTGTGGTTTTATCTATAATTCCTACGAATAAGGATAATCTGTGGTGTTTTATGATAATTCGTAGGCTTAAAACAAGTCTCCGCCCGGTAATTCGGCAGGACACACGGTGGAGTTCAACGTTTGCAATGTTGCACCGTTACTTCAAGCTTCTCGAGCACCTCGATAAGGATGACGATGACGTCGCTGAGCTTCTTCCTGGTCCGGCGTGCAACCGCCGCCTGCGCAAGCTGCTGAAGGAGCTCGCCAATGTCGAATCCGTATCGAAGGCCCTTCAAGGCAGCGCTGATCTCTTAGACGTGCGCGAATGGTTCGACGGTCTCATCGCTATGAAGCCGCAGTACGCGCATTACCTTGGTAAGTTACACATTCGGCTAACTATGCTGTGAAAACTAACGATATCTATCCTACAGCGCCACGAGCTGACATTGTCCACAGCCCGGACTTTGAATCGGGCTGTGTCCGTGTCTTGCGAGGCAACTCTAACCGCCTGACAAGAACGGAGAAGGCAGTACTCCAGCCTTTCGCTGCAAGTGCTGCAGCCGCGCCCGAATCGGACGACGAAGAGAGCTCATCGTTCGTCGAGCGCCTTCAAAAGCGCAGGAAGCTGGCGCAGCAAGAGGAGAAGTACGTGCTGATCGGTAGTATCCCTCCGACGTCGAACATCGTGGAGAGGTTTTTTAGTATTGCCCGGACGACATTTGGGCAAGAACGCAACAGCCTTCAACCAGCGACGCTTGAGCAGATCCTCTTTCTCCGTCAGAACGCAAGCTACTGGGACGTAGGTACCATTGATAGTCTCCGAAGTTAACCACCATCATAAGTCATTATGTATGTGTTGAACTTTCTACATGCCATTATTTATGTAGATGATTCTGCTAGCTGCCTACCATTATTTATCTAGTGTTGTCGTTCTTGCTAACAAAACATGCCATAATCGGCAGCCCTGGTGTAACTGTGCTTCCAAAGAAGATGGCTACGAATTTCATTGAGTAAGGTGACCACTGTAGACGTAAATGTGCAACCTTCCGGTAAATATCACTAAACTAGAAAATTTGTTGGGCCAAGCTTGTCGATCGGTGCATACTGTACCGTCATTCACAAACTCTTCACGCAGGTCTCTCGATTAGAGCGAGCCAAAGTGACATCCACCAAATTAATCAAACCTCAAGTTTTTTTTAATGTAGGCCTTTGTAATGGAATTACCATCAAAGTCTCTATAATCTACGGCTTGAAGATGTCCATTGAAACGATTCTCGGTAAATTTGGAGTAAAGAATTACCAAGTTAAATTCCATCTAAAGCTAAATATTGGTGGAGGTCTTTTAGATTTTAAAGTGATTGTACGTGCGCAATGTGTTTCCTACATCTCTAGTATTATAGTGTACGCGAGCGAATTGGCGTTAGAGAGATACTCTGAAATAAACTTCAGAGAACTGCATTTAGGCGATGAAGAAAATAACAGACCTTTAGCTGCTGTACAAGTGATGGTGACATGTCCAAAATACACTGACGCTCTTGATCGTCTTTGTCGTGGGTTACTGAACAAGACAGAAATAAAATTTTTAGCAAGAAACAACGTGATTTGTTCAAAGGACGTGTCGTGTGGTTCATCTTCCACTACTACAGGAGAGTTGTTGGGCTATGAGTAACGTAACTTGTATTGCTTTGCAACCACAAATTCGCTTTCTTCCTCAGTTACATCTAGCCACTTCACTCTTAAGATAAATGCATGGGTGCTGCTTGATATTGGCTATCCAGCGTACAGACTTGCTGCCAGGCTTCGTGTAAATCGATGGCGTCCGATCAAAGTGAAACACTAATCCGTAAAAGTTACTCCACTTAGCGAACAACACAAAAGTCCAACACGCTTCTCAGTGGGTGAGTTTTGCTGATGCAGCGCACAGTAGTCCATACAAGGGGTACACCCCTGTATCTAATTCGTTTCTCTTGCCCTCTTCATGCCAGACAGTTTTTTCGCTGCTACCATCTTGATGTAGCCCTCATAAGCCTCGTAGACAAATCTGTACTTTTTTATAGAGCGGGATGAAGATTCATGAAATTGGTTAATGTTCGCGGATTCAATCTATTCGCACGCCAAAACGCGAATATCTCTCTCTTCTGCATCAGGTCCCCGTTAAGGGCATCGTCAAATGTCTTCGTATCCAACCACCCAAAAAGCTTCTTTCCTTTCAGCACTTCGTCGATCTGCTTTGGATCGAGAACTTTGTTGATAGTCTCGATACCAAAAAAGTCGTCGATCTTCTTCGTGGTGTCAAGGACTACAGTACCCGTCTTGATTCGTTCCTCGCTGTCCTCATCTTCAAATTCAGCGTATTGACGTAGGAAACGCTTGTTCGTGTTGGGTGTTGCTACAACCTGAGCTCCTTTGAGTGGTTTCAACTTGATCAGACTTGTTTCTGCCGCAACCGGTGAAACCTCACTGTCGATGAAGAAGACGGCTACCGCTGCTAAGGCGTAGAAAAATCGCATTCTTGATCAAACGGAACTCTGCGGAAACGCACTGGGTGAGAGGGCGGCGAATTCCGTAATGAACCTGTTGTTCAGGAAACAGTGGCGGCTAGATACAGTACAATGTATAGTACCTAACGAGTACTAATCGTCCAAAACAATCTGACACATTTGTTTTTTGCATATTTTTTTCTCTTCTCCGCCTTAATTTTGCCCTATGGTCAGCTAATTCCATGTTAATAATGAGTTGTCTCATTCGGCCAGTTTTAGAGTGCCGCCATTTCGTCTGTATACAAGCGTATTTCCGTCGGTCAGGTTGGTCAGCGGGTAGGGCAAGAATCCACAACTTAAGGATTAAAATGTGGGTTGATGGCATTTTTATAGATCTAATTCCGCCTGAATTATTATAATAATACTTATGTCAAAATAAGTGGTGTTTTGGAGCAGTAGCCCTAAGCGCTCATACGGTGTTATATAATGCGCGCAATCGTCAAACCACAATGCTTGTATCCAAGAAAGCTGCTCTGAAACCGAGATCCTGTAGCTGTATACATGAATGAAGCTCCAGAGCTTCATTCATGGGGCCCCATCCCATTCAATATCACCCGTACAAATTTCACATACTAGCACTCCGAAATATTTTTACAGTGCAAGCAATATATCTAAATAGCGTGGCGTAACTCGTAAAATTGACGGAGTTACAGGGGAAAATGTGGGTGGCCGTAATATTTTGGCGCGGAGTGTAGCATAGTTTCGTACATGAAATACAACAATGCTCCTTTGCTGCGAGCGCAGGTTTGTGATCCGTACAATATGTTATCTTGCGATGAGATCAGGATGCTGGTCTAAGATATGCTCAAAAGCAAACGACTCTGACCTGTACTAAAGTCTGTAGTGTTTGGTTCATAGATACAGTACAGATCCTTGCAGTTTGTTAATTCGTGATGTGGTTGGGGGGAGGCTGTGCGAAGATGTGCTCAAAGATAAACGACTCATACAGTACAAAGAAGCCTATGATTCATAGATACAGTACATGTGTGATTGGCCTTTCTGAAAGCGCCACAGGCACGTGCAGTGTGGTTTAAAGCCGCGACACGCGGCTTTATATTTCCGGCGTGATTTGCTGGCTTGAGCCGTTAATTAGCGTCATTATACACACGTATAGTCTTGCTTCGGATAATTACCAGTATACTTTACAAACATGCTGTATACTTTCAAACGTTTCACAGGCCACAAGCAATCTTGCGGAAGAAGCTAGTATGGCGTCGCGAAAATGCACGTGGTCACGGCGAGAGGCATCGGTTATACTCGACAATGCTGTCGCTGTTG
>NW_008648990.1:164644-170636 GCF_000247585.1 Phytophthora nicotianae INRA-310 | reverse complement strand
CCATCCTTCAAGTGCGCCCTGGTGAAGTGCATCTTGAACTTCTGAGTGCGCATGGGCTTGTTGCAATTCGGGAACGTGCAGATGATGCCATTCTTGTGCTTGTTGCCTACCATCGTCGTCGTCCTCAAAGGCGGCAAGTCGGCAAGTCAGCAGGTTCGTGAATGGACTGAAGAATTGACAATATTAATTTTGGCGGCCCAATTAGGCAGCGCAAAATCAATTATTGAAACAATACATCGGGATTTTAAAGTTTGATGTCATTTTATTTCGGATGTATATAATTAATTTTACTGCTTTTTTAATTAAAATATTAATTGTATGCACTTTACAAAAGTATACACAACTCCAAGTTCAGACAGAATCTTGACTTAGAAGTTTGGACACCCAAAAAAAGTGCTTTGTATCAAAAAAAGTGCGCATTGTTTCGGCCCACTTTTGATCTTTTTTTTTTTATTATGGTGGGCCTAGGGGGACCGTGTTGCTACCACCAAAAGTGACACAAATTGATAATACCATTTTAGTGGGTGATGAGTGGATGATGTGATAACATACGCCCAAATGTCTCAGTAATTTACGTGAACACATTGTTGTATTTTATTTCTGTATAAGTACTACGTCAAAACACAAATAAAATCATGGCATTCAACAGGTGGCATTTGGTGGAGATATAAGTGACAGGATAGATCACTGACTTAAATTATGTACACTGTACGGTTTTCATATTTTCCAAAGTTTCAAAGGGCGCCTGGTTGACAAATGCTAAGTCTTTGACGTTTGATTTTGGTAAGCTTTCTAGTGTTATACCAAAACGTTTGACACAGCCAAAAGATACTCATGTTATTTTGACACTGTCATCTACTCCACATTATCGAATGTAACGCTTAAGCGTCGCTCTAATGATATAACTTTGTGCAGATAGCGCATGCGTAGGTAGCCCACAACGTCATACATCGAATCGCTCCAATAGTCTCCCCAGTTTTCGGGGTTTGCACCGAACAGTAGCAGCTCCAGAACAACAAGGCACCATATTCCACACGACGAACTGTCCTTCTGCAGGCATCCAGTAATGGCTTCATAAGAGAGCTGGTCCGTGATGCCGAGCATAGGTTCGACGACCGTAGCGACAGCTTTCTTCAGCGTGGAGAGATTGCTCTTTAATTGCAAGGGGTCAAACAAATAGCATGTCGTTGTCTCGACGTTCACGAAGAACGCCCCCCAGTGATTGCCCAGGTTGATAACACTGATAACTCTCTTGGTTCCGGACGCAGTAGCTCCATACGCTTTCGCTGTTCGTGTCTTTTGGTCGGGATGGTCGAAATCATGAAATCTTGGGTTTACGATACCGACTGATTCGTACGTCTCGCGCAGTAACAAGAGACCACCAATGATAGACCCAGTGTGCAGCCACAAATTTTCACGAAAGTCAAGAAACTCACATCCAAGTTGTACATGACGACCCGCGTACCACGAGCCTAAGTTCATGTTGTCCACAGTATGCTTATGTGTATCCTGTTGGGAGGAAAATGAAGTTAGTTTGTTGTTTTTGGTGCGGTTTTGGTACATTTTCGGTACATAAGTATCTTTACCTTGGTGACGTCTTCGGTATCCTTGAACGGATGAACAATGCTGGCGACATGAAAGTCAACTGTATCCACCCACGCCATCGTAGCTTCGACCAATGCAAAGTTGTTTTTAGCTTGGACGACGTCTGTCATTAGCTTGAGTTGCCCATACGTAGCGAAACCATAGTCATCCCAGCGAGCTAGCTCATCCGTCTTATTCTTAGCCGCCATTGTGTCAAGAGCTCCTTTGATTTTTTCTAGCTGCGGGATAGCCCTGATAACTGGAACGGCTTGACCAACATTGAACCTCCGGATATCAAATGCCCCTTGAACTTCAACAGGAGGAAGGTTCAGCTTGTCAACGAGTGGCTTCGCCGTGTATCTGCTGTAAGGGCCACTAAGTATTGTCATTTCTGCTAACTTCACGGAGCGTGTCTTCCGCTCTTCAGCTATCTCCGCCCGCAGTTTTTTTGCCTCTTGCATTTCCTCAGCACCCGCTTTTAGTTTTTCAGCTCGCCTGCATAGGCCTTTACGTTTTGGAGGGGGCGCAAACGTGATACTTTCTTGCGTGCTGCTCATTTTCGGTGTTGCACTAGATTCCGTTTCAACATCACCAGACTCCTGGCTTAGCACAGTAACTGTCTCCTTTGGCGGTTCAGAATCCAGAATATCAGCACCACTTTCTCCAAAAGGAAGTTGCGATAGCGTAACATCACCCACCGAAGACACTTGTGAGAGGCCGGCAAAATCGACAGTTGTTGGTAGATTTAGCCCGGTGAATTCGTGCATATTCCCGGTTTGCAACGCCTCGTGAAATCCCTGTAGCCATTTCATTGCCAATCGAAATGTAGTTGAAGGTTGTATGGACAGGGTATCGACTACTTGCTCAGCAAGCTGCTTGCCTTGACTGTACTTCGCCTCACTAGTGATTGCTCGTGGCATTCGTGGTGGTGGGCAATGCACGCTATTGAGGCCTCCAGGGGTAACTTCGCCTTCGTCAATGTTATTCGAACAGCTTTGAACAATCCATCTTGTCGCAAAATGCCGCATTGGGGGCAGCACGGTCTCGTAGTTTGACTTGGCTCTCACGTACATTACGTGACGACAGGGAAGAGGGCACGTCTTCACAAATATGCAGCTACACGCAGAAAGTTTTTCAAGAATTGTTAGAAATTCGTACACCAAAAACCAAAGGTACACCAAATACCAAAAAACCAAAACAACACCAAAACTTACCCGCGCATCCACTTTGTGAGATTCACCGGTCTTTGGGTTTGTCAGCGTCGTTTTCCCATTATCAACTGCATCGAAGTCATAGCTAGTGTTCGGGCCCGTGGCGAGCTCGTGTTGCCGTGCAACCATCTTGAAAGCGTAGCTGCTGAGTTGAAGTGCCACTGCAGTCAACTCCGGATCTTCTGAGACTGGAGGCCTCCCGCTAACCCTGTTAAACTCCGCCAAACAGCGCTCTTCTGCATACTCTTGCATCGTTATAAGCATCGAAATGAGCTCGCCGATGGCGAAGGTGCCGCTGACAATCTCCTTCGGCCGTCCCCACTTGGATTCAAGTCGATTGTTAGTGTTATTCATCAGATGCGTTACGTCTCCGCGCTTGAACATCACCCACTCGTCGATAGTTGTGTCCCAGTGCTGAACGAAGCTTTTGTACAGGAAGTTTTCAGTGTTGTTGCCTACAGTCTTCAGCATTGCAGCTTTGAGATCATCGTAATGCTGTTGGGACTCCGCATTCACCAGCCCTTTCATAATCGTCTTGAGAGTCTTCGTCTCCAACTTACCAAGGCCTCCCAATCGAGAACACTGTTTTTTTAACCACGTTTCGACGTGCCATTTGCACAGCAACTGCCTGGCGTTTGGCCATGCTTCCATAAGTACATCTTTTTCGTGCATCGCCTTGTCCGTCATGACCACTCGAATTTTATCCCAATCTGGATTATGCTTCTTGAACGAGGCAACGGCACGAGCAAGGTTGCCCTTTTCTTCAGTTCGCACAAGTGCATGATGGACAAATTGACCCTGTATACACACCAAAAACAAAAACAAAGATTACTTTGGTGCATTTTTGGTGTTCATTTCAAACATGCACTCTTACCCTCCCAAAGACGTCGTGAACTGCAAAACTGAAGAGTTTATAGCGGTTAACATTGGTATTATGAGTTGAGTCTACCAATACCACCTCAGGGAAGGCAGCAAACAAACGCTTCTGTCGAGAAGTTTGAAACGTCACCACTTGCACCTCGTTGGACACATTGTCTGCCACGACCTCTGCCATGTTGCCACTGTTGAGCTCACAGAATTCATCGAGTACAGCCAAAGCTCTGTCCGTGTCCGAACGCCCGCCTCTGAAAGACTGCTTCGCATCTTGTATCATGTTGTGCACATCTCTCAGCGTCGTTCGTTTGCCTACATATCAGATGCATACTTCAGGTTAGAAACCAAAAACCCACCATAAATATACCGAAGACAAACTAAACCTGTCCTCTGTCGGAGATACTCAAGTATTCCGCGCGGCTTCGCGCCTGCGCGATGCATAACAGCAACATCTTGGCGTAGAACGGGATCCTCAATCCTTCGGTTTTTAGCATAGCTGTACCACTGGTGATCCGACAGCGGGTGATTGTGGGATTGGGTTGCCTTAACGACAAGATGAAAGTCAGATCCACTCGGTCTTGCAGCTACTCGGACGTTAACTCGCGCTTTGCAGCCCACATTGCGAACCTTTTCGTGCTGTCGCTTCCCTCCTCCGCGCGCTTCGTACGGCATCACATGCGTACACAAGAATGCCCTACTGTACTTGTCCCACGACTCGGGCAGCAATGCTCCTCCCGTGACGTCCTGGTTGCGTCTTCCCACCTTCGTGTTTCCACGTTTTGCCCTCTTTATAACATGTTGCTCCCGGGCCTTCTTTTGTGCTGCGCAGATTGCATTATTCCTCGTAATGATGGATGTACTCGAACGCTCAGGAAAGCGCTGAAAAGTTGCAGCTTGAAAATCGTCAAAGGCCGTGTAGAAGTCGTCCCACGAATTCCAGTACATGGGAAAACCCTCAAGGAATCCACCGACAACCGGTCCAGCGTCATCTTCGTCTGCAGGACCATCATCATCTTCTGATCCGGTACACGTTTCACGTTCTGTTTTTGGTGTCGCTTTTTTGTGTGTTTTTGGTGTCACTCTGGCGTTGACATTGTCATTACCTGATAGCTTCGATTCCAGACCATCTTCAGCTTCAATCTCGGTTGTATCGTCATCATCAGGTGACACCATTTCGTCTTCGTAGTCGGGATCACTGCTGCCATCCGACGAAATCTCCCTGTCTTCCTTATCAAATTGGCCTAGCACCTCTGCCAGCGCTGCCTCGTTTCGAGCATCCTCACCTTCGTCATCCTTGAGTGTTTTCAGCAATGATGCCTCCCAGAGTTCGTCTTGAGCGCGTGGCTTCCCACAGGACTTGGTGGTCGGCATAACAGGTAAGGTATACAGATCACTCAGTTCCCTGTGCTGCTTTGAGGTTAGTCGCGTTCCTCCGTGACCAATTCGATGAAGAGGAGGCAGTCGGGTCGGTTGGCTCTGTGAAGAAATTTGTCTCGCTCGCTTGAGGGGTCGCACTTCGACGCGGTCGAGTTCCTGTTCCTGTCGCTGTGTTTTTCTCTGTCCAGACTCCATCCTCGAAGAGGAGAGCGCTTCCTGCGACTACAAGATATTAGTGAACACAGAACACAGAACAGGGCGTATAGCAAGATGAGTACAGCGTACGATTTCGGCCGCGAGGAATGTGAACAACACAGCTTGTAGGCGCGACTGCGAGGGGGGGGGGTCTGCGAATGTGAAATGGGGACCAGCCACACGATTTATTTTTCAAAAATATGAATTGCGTGCTTCTTGCAATCAAAGAAAGTTATGTTACCGGTGCAGCTTCGTGATAGCATATGGTGATCTGTCAATCCGGATGTTTTAATTTATCCCAAAAATACACCAAAAACAACCAAAAATGTCATTTTTCTTTGGTAGATTTTTGGTGGTAGCAGCGTGTTCGGGCCTAGGGATGGTTTTGGATGTGTTCAGAACGCTCCAAAATACTTTAGTAAAATGTCTAAAATTCTGTCCAAAATTCAAAAGGCTTCCAAACTAAGTAATGGTATATTCGAAAAAAGAGGTTACAGGACTTTTAGACAGTTTTGCATGATCATTTTCATCTCCGGAGACGTGTCGACGCGCATGTCCAAGACGTTCCGCGCCGTGGCCAGATACTTGAGGTCGGGGACTCGCTGCTGGGAATCTTCACAGCACCAGCATGACGTCGCAAATGTCAGCCAGAAGCACCGCTGAGCATCGCCATCGAGCTGTTGTCCAACGCAATCCCCCTCATCCTGAACCAACCCACCATCGTAGCGCTGTCGGGTGGTCAGACCGTGTAT
>NW_008648990.1:158059-164544 GCF_000247585.1 Phytophthora nicotianae INRA-310 | reverse complement strand
CCCTCTCTCTCTCTCTTCATTCCACACTTCCACAACAACAAAAATAGCATCAATTTCAATGTAACAAAACACACACACACACAGCAGTGCTTATTGCGCACTGAATAGGCGGCTACCGCGGACCCATTCGATCTAAAAACGATCAAGTCCCTAGGCGAGGTTTGCCGTCTAAACCTCAACAAAGAAATAAATAATGCTTAGTGCAAGCTGTACATAAAGGCATGTAGTGCTCGCTTTGCTCAGTTCCCACTAACTCATCTCTAGCTAATCACTCGCGGTGCAGTACAGCGATCACCATCATGCGTTGCTTGTGGCCTGGCGGCGACTGCTACTCCTGTTCACCACACACAGCGAACTGTTTGCCATTCTAAGCTGCGCTGAATGATCGTTGCCGCAGTTACTGCCGCAATCAAAGCCATTATCTCACCAGATAGTTACCTAGTTAGCTACACGCGATTTCCACCACCTCACCATACACAACGCTACACACCGCTCGCCACCCTCTGTGTACCTTAGCACGCCACTGCTCTCTCGACATTGGTGACCGCTCGGGGGATTTCTAACGTCTTGATACGGTTGCATTTCTATTAGTGTGTACGCACACAAATATCGAAAAAGTATTTACGGGACGCCTCGCTATTAGTCTGAATTGCGTCAGGTTGTTCAAATATGTGTACATCTTACATGCAAAAGTATCTTTCGATGGCTCCCTGGCAGTTTGTCTAAGTATACGCTGAATCGGTGAAGAGGACCAACGGTACCTACAACTAAATTTTTCAGCCCTAGTCTGTAAAACGAGGCTACTTTATCACAAATAGAAACTAGGGGCTAATGTTTGTTTAACTTTAGACGTTGACCCGTATGTTGTACTTTATCTTGATTTCACTAGCGAATTTTTGTAGCCAAGTGTAAAAACTGTCGAGAAATAAAAAAAACTTCAACATACCGTTTCTAAATGATCTCGCTGTTGTGTTCTCAGCTAAAAGATGAGAGAATTGTGTGAAGAAATATATCTCGTTGTGTAAAATTCTCTTCAGGTCGGAGAATGTGAGACCAAACGACATTATACCGAAGTTTTTTGCTGAACAGTAAACCTACTACAATGGTACCGATATTCTTTTATTACGACTTAAGGAAGGTGCAACATTAAACAGTACAACCCTACCCAGTATCACACAAGGATGAGTTGAAGCGCTCGGGCTTGGCAGCCAGCGCTTAATTTTCCGTGAGGATCTCGTTCCATAGCCACCGAGTTGAGCAGATGCGGGTTTGAACTGCATTTATTGAATGAGTGGCGTTGGAGATGCGCTTGAAAACCTTATAGTTTGTTGTTGGCTCTATTGTTATAAAACGGATACTGCTTTCAGTAACACTCGATGCTAAAATACGTATTTAACCGGGAGCGCGACGACACGGATATGAATAACATAGTTGTCATTTTGTTAGCTTATCGCTGGTGCACAAGGCTTCAGACGCAGTCCTATTCAAACTCCTAATACGCCGGAAGTCAACATACCAAAGTTACAGTTTTTAGTTACGTTCGGTGATTGCGGATTGTTGAAACTGATTGCGGGGCGTCGTTGAGATCCGTCGTGAAATGAACGAAACTCGGTTACGTCATTTCGTGTAGCGGTGACGCTTGACCTCCCCGCGCCTCTGATTTCAACTATCGATGCTAAATCCACTCTACGATCGTCTTGGAAATCCCTTCCCTATCAAGAAAGAGCCGAAAAGCGACATTTTTCTGGTGTATTTAGTTAGTCCAGCGCGTGGTTTCTGACGGAGATGCTAACGTATGATACGCGGGGCTCTCCGAAGCCACTTTGTTGGTTGCAGGAATGCTCGATGGCCTGTCAATTCGGACAGACAGGTTGTCACTTGATTCTTTCTCGAGTAGATCATCCATCGTGGCACCAAATCCAAGCGGGTGCTTTCTTGGATGGTAAATCATGTACACCGTGAGCTGTGCGACGCCGAGCGTGGCGCAGCAAACGTTGGTCACGAAGAGGAACCAGAGCCCAGACATAGGCGTGTATGTGATCCACATCGCATTGTTTATCGTTCCAGCGATCACCATGTGAATCGGGATAAAGACCCCCGTCTTAAATCTTACCACTTCCCTGATCTTTAAGAACGGAGAGCTATAGAGAACCAACGTCACACACACGGCGAGATAGCCCATGATATCGTTCACCTGGTTTCGCGTCAAACTCGTGAAAACGCCCAGCCCTCCGAGCACAGCATAAAGAGTAATGATCGACAGTACGCACGCATAGATTGCGATGACTTTCCAAGCTTTCCAGCGATCAGCTGTGTATCGGAGGAACACAATCACGTAAATAGTCGCAATGAAGTCTCCAGACACGAATGTAGTGAATACAGGGAACCAATTGTTCGTGAGCAGACCCTGCAGCGTCCACACGTGACAGTTTGCGAAAACAGAGACGAGCGAGACGATGCTAGTGTTGCCGATAGACTTGGTCTTGTAGATTTTGAAGACTGCTGGAGTTGGGCTTAGAGTCATCATAAGTGACGTACAGGACGCGATCACGCGGAAGACTGACTCCACAGCACTCGTCATATTCCAACAAGAGCTCGCTCTTTTGATCTATCGAGCTGTGGCAAGTTGTTAAATGTACTTTATCGCACGGAGAAAAATGAGGCGGGTAACTTGTGAGAGTACTAATGCGTGGTTGAAGTTTGAACACGGTCTTCAAAACTTCCTCTGGGAATTTGTTGAATAAAATTGCGCATTCAGCTTGAGAACGCTTAGTCAGTGACCCGAAGGATCCAACGTAGTTGCGCAAACACGATAACGTTTCTGCTTGATGTTCCTGAAGACCGAATTGACTTCGAATGGAATGATTACGCGTGTCGATGATGATGGCACATGCATTCGAGCGACTTTTTCTCGACTCGATACTCTTCGATTTGTGTCGCCTTAACGCGGTACTGCCAACATTGTGAACTGATGACAAGACTTGAACCACTTGTTGTTGCAAATGACAAAGGCACTTCCATGGTGATAGTCTCACCCACACACACCTCTGCCCACTTATCTAGCACTCCATACGCTTTTTAAATCTCTCAATTCCAGACATTGGAGAACGGTGGGCGGGTACATTACTTATCCATTATAGTTATTAAGCAAATAGCGTTACCATAATTACTTACTACGAAGGACTGGGATTTGTTTACTGATGTTGGAATGGAGAGATAATACGCATAACGGCGTACAGGAACTGACTAGCAGTGTTTCTATACGTGGATTCAGCGAAGTAATGCTCTCACAGCAGTGAAGTAGCTAATCCGCCACAGCGAAGTGTCCTGATCAAAACAAAACTAAAAGCAATGCCACCGTAGTAAAGGTCGTCCTCGCGCACATCGCCCAGCCCAGGTTTCATATAGGACGTACATTTCATAAAGTACGATAATATTACCGATTTTACTGTAAGACCTGTCAATCGCCTCGATACCAACAAGGTTTGTTCTCATGAACGACAATTTATCATCCGTACTCGTTGGTTGATAAAATATAAACGCAGTGGAGCCACAATGGAATAATATACTGGAGTTTGTCAAGTCTATGGGTGTGGATAACCAGCGATACATGCATGACCGCTGACGGGGGCAAACGACAATCGAGTTACCAGCAAACACTCATCGACATTCGAAGTTGCTGAATTCGAAACGAACGCCTTTTAGTGATAAACCTCGTATTTATTATATCGCCGTCAACTTATTGGGAGTAAGAGTAAGTGTTCTTTATAAGGTTTGATAGCAATGAACAGGTACCCGAAGATCGTAGAAATGGAGCGAAGCAAAGGGTCTGATTGTGATATGAGTGATGCTTGTTTTTAGCAATAGTACATGTATTTGTAGTAGCCTTGGTCTCTTGGTCGGAAATCAACGATTCCTATATCCGTACTCACTGATGGATTAGTTGGCGGCATAGGTGGGGTTATTTAACCAGTCAAACTATAGATTCTTGGCTGCAACAGTATGGTCTAATGCTGATACTGCATTTGCAATCAAACTCCGAACGTGTAATCTCGTAGAGCGAGTTCATTTATTTACTCATAAATGGAATCTAAAACACGTTTGAAATCTAGTCATATTTAAGCGTGGCGGAAATAATATGATATAGGAAGCACCCTTCAACAATTGCAGAAAACAAATAGGCTGTCAGAAAGAGAACGAAAAACGGATTCTATTATCATTCCGGCGTTGTAGATTTTGGATTCCGCACTCGATCGCGTTTACTATTCCGCTAGGATGCCCTGCATCTTTTTGCTTTTTTCTTTGATTTTTGCCACCAACTCCGCATATTCTTTCTTACGCTTCATAGTGTTCAAGAAGTCTACGTAGGCAATGTGCTTTTTGTACGCAACAGTCTTCATGAATTGCGTCAATCCGCCTCCATTCGTCGTGGTGAGCTTCATGATATCGTCCAAAATACCCAAATCGGCAGCATGCTCTTCCTTCGTTATCAGTTTTGTCATCATCTCCATCATGGTTTTGTTGTCCAGAGTTCTTGCTTCGGAATCTTCGCTATCTTTAGTAGTCGATTGACGAGCACGCAGTGAGCGCTGACATGGTTCGATTGGGGTGAAGCCCTGACCGGAAGTGGCGAAAGAAAACGACTCGTTGGCAACCAGGAAAGACGCAATTAGCGTCATCAAGATTTTAGATAGACGCATGTGCTTGTAGTTTAGGTGGGTCTTGCGAGCTCGAAAGGAATTTGAACAATGGCACTGCTGAAACAAACTCAATGCAGAGCCAACGCTTTTCGACAAATCCTTTATCAATACGAATCGCAAGCTTCCGTCGTGTCTTCGCCTGAAGCAATTACTGCGGTGTACACGAGGTAGGCCACAGTACTAGATAAGCCTTCATACAGTTTTATCGGTCTCATTTTTGTAGTAATGGTATAATATGTATACTTTTTTTTAAAAAGAGAAGCGTAATATTCTGGAATACCACTGATATTTGCTTGATAATCGTGACATAGAAAATGCGTAACCATCAGGCCCTCGGCATGATCACAGACGAAGAGTAGGTTTTGACGAAGCTACTGACAGTAGGGTGCACATGCATACTGCACTTTGAATTTGGTGACTGAATAGGGGCAAAATTTTTGGTTGTTTATCAATTAAAATATTACAACATTTCTAGGACAAACTTATAAACTTTATGTTCAAGCTCTACTCCAAAAGAGACAGGGAATCTGGATCATACTAAACGATAGGTGTACTCATCAATTGTATTTTATGTCCTCTTCGCGCAGTGCGACAGTCCAGCAACTCTGGCGTAGGGGGTTGTACTGATCTTCTACAGCATGCAAACACTGAGACGCTACCGTACTTTTCAAAATGATAACAGTGATTTGAAATCTGTCGTACTATCTTCAAGTCTACGCTACACGTATATGCAAAGTTAGGCTCACTTCGTGGCAACCTTACCGATACAATAGTCGTCACTAGCAAGTCGCCTCTGTAATCATTGCCTATCCTCAAAATATTCTCCTTCTTGTACAATATCTAGAGTTCCATTCTCATAAAGCAATATTGTATCACATTAAGCCCAACGGTTGTTGATAGGACTCATCAAAGTAGCGGCGTCAGTGTGAGATTTGAGATTAGACGTAGTTTTGCATACTCAACATGAGCAGTTCTGATTTGTATGTACCAGTTGTACAGTACAGCTCAAATCACGATCCTTGGGCCATAGATGAGCAGTCTTCATTTCCGTTGCTGACTTCAGCCTATTTGGGCATAGGTTGATCAACTAGAGGTGTGGTCTTTGTCCACCCAATAACCAGCTTTCTCAGTGAAGCTGTGATTGCTAGTGCCATACAGTGCGCCTACGCGTCTGGTGCGTGTACCAAGCGTGAAGCAGATTGCAGTAAAAGTTTTCATCCATCAAAGTGCTCGAAGTTTGCTCAGGTCGCAATCATTCTGGTGGTAAATGCTTGTTGAGAAATACCCACACGGCGTTCTGAGCATCGCCAATCGAGAACAAGACGACCAGAAACCAAGGATACCCTAACGATAACGAGTTCGATGTTATTGTGAATTCCGTCCAATTTGCCGATTTGGGTCTGTTTGAGGAGCGAGAGGACAATCGCCCACATACAAATCCAAGTCATTAGTAGAACCCACCTAGTCTTTTCTTGCCACATGTCGTGATCTTATTTCGTACCTAAACGGGTCAGTATACGGAATTGTATACGCTGGGCGTGTTGGGGGAGATTCATTCACAGAATCGCCATGAAAATTTTGAGTAGAACTCACAATATTACCATTCTGCATGTTATGCAGCGTGGCTATGAATTTAGTATGTCCGAACTAAACGTAAAGGTTGTCGAAGAGAAAAATGAATTGGTCTCTATCTGACTGCAGCATGAGTAGATGCTCTGGTTTTCAGTGCATCATGAAGAACAGCTGTCTATCATTTTATCCGAACCTGCTCCAAATTTACCCCCC